>NC_030686.2:43732960-43900460 GCF_000004195.4 Xenopus tropicalis
TCAGGGCTTCTTGGCTACACCTGGAGGTCTGTGCTCACCCTTAGCAACAAGAAATCATTGCCATGCTAGTTGTTAATGCCTAATAGGTCTGATCCCACCAAGAGGTGCAGGGGCATGATTGGGGGGTGCCAGGGGGAGGCCAAACCTGCCCTTTCCTGGCACTAACACCCCATCTGCAGGAGAATAGAACCCATGTTTTCCCCTTTATACTTGCAGCGCTCACACAAAACTGCTGACTTCTGATTAAGGGCCGACTGTCGGAGGGAAGGATTCCGCTCCCAGGCTGCTGAGCCAGGATGAGATTTTAATGACTCCTGTGTAAGCGCCGGGCACGGAGCAGGTGGAGCCGGGTATGATGGGCAAACATTAGCGTGCGCCTGTGTACTAATGGCGAATGGGCCGTAGGGGAGAATGGCACTAAGTGCTCCATCCCACCTGCCATGATGTGAGTGCCACACAGCGACACTGTGGGTCTGGGCTCTCTGCTCAGGTACATTTAGTGAATGATATAGAGACTGAGCCGTGCCCGTGGGATGCCCATCGTGCCCCTAATGTGCCAGTAGCCTAATATCTTGTTTCTTGCTCTCAGCCCTACTGTCCTCATTTGCCTTATTCATCTGTCCCACCGCTCTCTTCTCTCTCCTTCATCACCTCAGTCTCTTCTACTCTCTCGCTTGTCTCTCTTCCCCTCACCCCTTTATAGTTTTCCTCTTCTCTCCTTCATCCCACTCATTCTCCTCCTCCTCCCTTCATGCCTCTCATTCATTCTTTCTCTTACCCCAAGCTTCTCCTCTCCCTCAAACTTTCCCTCCTTCATCCACCATTTGCTCTTTCTTTCTTCTCTTCCTCCCACTTTCATCCTTTCCCTTATCTGTTGACCTTCCTTACCCCCCCCTCTCTCCTCCTCTTCATCATCCCTTTCCCTTCCCTCCTAACCCCTCTCTCCCTCTACTAATCTATTTTACCCCTTTCTCCAACTCTTCCTCATCCCTTTCCCTTCCCGTCTACCCCTTTCTCTCCCTACCATAATCTATTTTACCCCTCTCTCCTCCTCATCCCTCTCTCTTCTCCCCCCTCTCTCCTCTAGTCTCATACCCTCTCTTTACTGCTTTCCTTCTACTCCATCTCTCCTGTTGCCATTTTTATTCCTTTTTCTCTTCTTCTTTCCTTCCTTCTCACGTTCTCTCCATTCTTCCTTCTCTTTCTCTCTATTTCCCCTTAGTCTCTCAGCGCTCTCCCCCCCTCACACTTTCCCTGTGTTGTCTCGGAAGAGACCTGAGCCCCATGTACAGTCCCAATGATTTATGGAGCTGTCAGACAGGGAGATTCCCGGGCTCCGCACATCAATGAAGAGATCACTTTGGGTAGAAATAAAGTTGCGCCGCTGTCTCCCCAACACACATACAAGTGCCCCATCTGTGGCGCTGACTGACAGGCCGGTCCCTTTGTGCGTCCCTCTCCCCTGGGGGCCCGTTAAGAGCTGAGAGGTTTAATGACCCAAACACAGTGAGTGCAATGGCCTGATGCTGGAGCAGAAAGGAACCTATCAGGCAGACCAAACAGTGTCTCTCCAGCTCTTGCTGAACTACAACCCTCACATTGGCAGGATGCTGGCAGTTAGCCTATAGTCTGAGCTACAGAAAGGATCCTAAGGTGAACTGATAGCTCTCATGAGCTTTACCATTGCTAGGGATTCTGAACATAGCAACCAGACAGTGATTTAAATGTCCGGATGGAGAAGATGAAAGGGAAGGCTAATAGCACCTACAGTAGGGAGGCTGAATGTGATGGCACCTCTATATAATCTGCCCCCACAGGTTTATTTCATCATTAAGAGGGGTTAGCCACATTTACATCAGACTCATTACTCAAGCCTGTAGCTTCAAGCAGCCAATCAGCAGTCACCTCAGTGGTCGTTGCAGTCATAATAATGAAATTAAACATGGTTGCTTTGCGTCAAAGGGGCAGTTCACCTTGAAGTTAACTTTTAGTATGTCATAGAAAGGCCAATTCTGAGCAACTTTTCAATTAGTCTTCATTATTTGTTTTTCATAGTTTTCCAAATTCTTTCCCACTCTCAAATGGGGGTCACTGACCCCGGCAGCCAACAAACTATTGCTCTGTGAGGCTCCAGTTTTATTGTTACTTTGTATGACTTTCTATTCAAGTCCGCTCCTATTTATATACCAGGGTCTCATTCAAACCACTCCCTGGTTTCTAAGGTAACTTGGACCCTAGCAACCTTTAATCTGTATACTGGAGAGCTGCTGAACACAAATTGAAATCATTAATAAACTAGAAATAATAAATAATGAAGATCAATTGCAAAATGTTTCTGAAAATTACTCTCTACATACTAAAAGTTAATGCAAAGGTGAACAATCCCTTTAAAGGGCAGGTCATGGATCACCCAATAGAATTGCTGCCCTGTGCCGGGCTACATCTTAGGGGCAACCAAGGCAACCAACACCTTCAACCCCCGGGTTGTGTGGAGCAGGGGATAGTGGGTTTGTAGGCAGTGGTTGGGGGGGGGGGGACAAATGAGGGGGGTGAAATATAGATATCATGGATAATGATAAAGGCAGAACTAGGGGAAGGTAGATGGGGGGGTACATTCCTAGTACCCCCTTCTAGGCATATGATCCCTCTGGCTGCCCCTAGTTGTGGCCCTGATGCTGCCAGTAACTCCCATAGGGATAAGTAGGGCTATATTTCTACAAGGTAACACGTTTATGTGCAGTTTTAGCATTTAGGAGGATTTTATGGAGGCTGTTAGGGCTGTATAAACACAGGAGGCTGAAATAAAGTGCTCCTTAATAGCGCTGCTATATTTTACCTTGCCTAGCCGAGGGGCAATAGAGCCATGCCCATGTCGCTGGAGATGGGCCACAAATCTCACTGCCCCTCTTGTCTGTATTTATGTGCATTGTCCCCGCTGCAGCTACGGCATGAGAAGCAGATAAATGTGGGCACCATATGGATTCTGGGACACAAAGCTTACATTCTAGGCATGGATCTATAAAGGGACCCTACACCTTTATTATCTCTTTGTAATTCTCTATTGAAAATATTCAGAAGTGACTATATCATTTTTTCCCATTTCTGTATAGATGCCACTGGTTCCCCTTGTACCTTTAGCCTTCCCTAAGCTGCCTTTGTTTCAGGCTGGCTAGCAACATCCTTCCTTCTTTCCGCCCATAAACCTCCTGTTGTTTTATTCTTTAACAAGAGGGTGTGACTTAGATACCATCCTGAATTAGTTCCTTTAGCTATATCCTAGTTGTGTGATATTAGGGCTTATATGCCCCCATACTGTATATTTTTACATTAGAAATCATCTCCAAACATGGTCTGTTCTCTTTAAAGCCCTTATGCATCTTATACTGGTGGGGCAGGGTCGCACTGGGCCGCTGGCACCCCGGGAAAAATCCAGGTGGGCCCTGGCTCAAGTGGGCACCAGCGGCCCAGACCCGACCCTTTCTGACACTCTCCCTGCCCGACCGCTCCTGCCCTGATGCGTTAAATTTACGCGCTCGGGGAAGGACGTTGGGTGGGGGGCCCTGCGAGGGGGGCCCCTGCGGAGGGGGGGGGTCGCAGGCACCTGCAGGCCCCCTGAGGCGGGAGCCCCGGTGGGCCCTTCACCCCCCAGTCCAACCCTGTGGTGGGGTAATAGGATTGTAGGCTGTTGAATTTGGGTCTAGCCATAGGTGCCCCAGGATCTACTCCTGTTTTGCCATTATTATCCACAGCCATTGGAGATCATGCAGTTTAGTTGTCCACACATATGGCTAAAGGGCATTGAGTTGTTTGTTGGGTCAGATCCAATTGGGAATTGCTGGCCGTTCTCATCGGTCATCAAAATCCCACAGGTGGCTCAACCAAATGTTATTGGCCACCTTAATATACAGATCTGGTCATGTTGTACTTATGGCTCCTACATATTACCAGTTGTTTTCCTGAGGGCCAAATGAACAAATCACCACAATTTATTTCCCCTACCTTGGTGGCAAAGTCAGCCAATGATCCACTTGCTGTGGCAACCTGGCCAGACCAGTAACTGAGCAGCTTTGGGGTCACTGTGTTTATTGGTGAGATACTTTCTGTGTGATGGAGAGTCGGTCTCTCGTATCTCCCCCAGTCTATAATGGACTCTTTCTTTTCTGTCCCCAATGTGTATGGATTTTATTTTCCCTGTATGTGCTTTCTGGATGGAAACGGTTGTTCAGGAGATCCGTAGGGATCTGGCAAATTCTGACTCTGTATCTTGTGCAGTGAGCAGCCATGTAAGAGGGGAATGTAATTGCGGAACAGCAGATCTTCTCTATATACAGTGGTGTGAAAAACTATTTGCCCCCTTTCTGATTTCTTATTCTTTTGCATGTTTGTCACACTTAAATGTTTCTGCTCATCAAAAACCGTTAACTATTAGTCAAAGATAACATAATTGAACATAAAATGCAGTTTTTAAATGAAGGTTTACGTTATTAAGGGAGAAAAAAACCTCCAAATCTACATGGCCCTGTGTGAAAAAGTGATTGCCCCCCTTGTTAAAAAATAACTTAACTGTGGTTTATCAATTTCAATTTTCAATTTCAATATCAATTTGTGTAGTCACCCCCAGGCCTGATTACTGCCACACCTGTTTCAATCAAGAAATCACTTAAATAGGAGCTACCTGACACAGAGAAATAGACCAAAAGCACCTCAAAAGCTACACATCATGCCAAGATCCAAAGAAATTGAGGAACAAATGAGAACAAAAGTAATTGAGATCTATCAGTCTGGTAAAGGTTATAAAGCCATTTCTAAAGCTTTGGGACTCCAGCGAACCACAGTGAGAGCCATTATCCACAAATGGCAAAAACATAGAACAGTGGTGAACCTTCCCAGGAGTGGCCGGCCGACCAAAATTACCCCAAGAGCGCAGAGACAACTCATCCGAGAGGCCACAAAAGACCCCAGGACAACATCTAAAGAACTGCAGGCCTCACTTGCCTCAATTAAGGTCAGTGTTCACGACTCCACCATAAGAAAGAGACTGGGCAAAAACGGCCTGCATGGCAGATTTCCAAGGCGCAAACCACTTTTAAGCAAAAAGAACATTAAGGCTCGTCTCAATTTTGCTAAAAAACATCTCAATGATTGCCAAGACTTTTGGGAAAATACCTTGTGGACCGACGAGACAAAAGTTGAACTTTTTGGAAGGTGCGTGTCCCGTTACATCTGGCGTAAATGTAACACAGCATTTCAGAAAAAGAACATCATACCAACAGTAAAATATGGTGGTGGTAGTGTGATGGTCTGGGGTTGTTTTGCTGCTTCAGGACCTGGAAGGCTTGCTGTGATAGATGGAACCATAAATTCTACTGTCTACCAAAAAATCCTGAAGGAGAATGTCCGGCCATCTGTTCGTCAACTCAAGCTGAAGCGATCTTGGGTGCTGCAGCAGGACAATGACCCAAAACACACCAGCAAATCCACCTCTGAATGGCTGAAGAAAAACAAATTGAAGACTTTGGAGTGGCCTAGTCAAAGTCCTGACCTGAATCCTATTGAGATGTTGTGGCATGACCTTAAAAAGGCGGTTCATGCTAGAAAACCCTCAAATAAAGCTGAATTACAACAATTCTGCAAAGATGAGTGGGCCAAAATTCCTCCAGAGCGCTGTAAAAGACTCGTTGCAAGTTATCGCAAACGCTTGATTGCAGTTATTGCTGCTAAGGGTGGCCCAACCAGTTATTAGGTTCAGGGGGCAATTACTTTTTCACACAGGGCCATGTAGGTTTGGATTTTTTTTCTCCCTAAATAATAAAAACCCTCATTTAAAAACTGCATTTTGTGTTTACTTGTGTTATCTTTGACTAATAGTTAAATGTGTTTGATGAGCAGAAACATTTTGTGTGACAAACATGCAAAAGAATAAGAAATCAGGAAGGGGGCAAATAGTTTTTCACACCACTGTAACAGGGAGAGGAATGGGATGTATATATGGTGGATAGTTAGTTGTCTCTTGTTCTCTGCCATTGTCAGAGCATTGGGGTTGGGGGGGCAGTTGACTCACAACTGTAACATTGTACACAGAGGGCCTGCAATTGTACAATAGTGTATCTAATAAGGGTAAAAGATGACGAGAGGAAGGGTGCGGATTAATTACAGTAAAGCAACATTGTGCCGGGGAAATAGGCTGTAACTGTGTTGTAGTGAGTATAGTAGGGCAATATGGTATCTGTCTGGGGCTCCTTATCCCCAAAACTGCACCACCATCACTTTCTGCTCATCTGCTGGGCTCTGTCTTGTTCCGATGAGGCTTTTCCATGCTCTTCTGAAGGTTTTCTTGCTCTCTATAGGAGACCCAAGGCTTCAGATGTTCTGTTGATATTGTCCTCCTACGTTTCTCTGAAAGTTTCATTCTCTTAAGAAGATGTTCCATGTGTCCTGTTCTACAGAAACAGCTTTGGCGGAAAAGCCACTAGAACAGACACTGGTGTAACTGGGAGAAGAACAGGAAAGCTGTTCCTTGTTGCACTTTAGCTGTTGCCTGTTCCACTGAGACTCGTTCAGCTGAATCTATTGACTTTCCTGCTCAAGTTGTTCTAGATCCAGTGATGCTATTGGCCATCGTACTAAGGCTTCTGGTTTATTCACCAAAGCTGTTCTGGTTCCAATGAAACAACTGCACCAGTCGCTTCCCAGTGTAAATTCTGCCCTTTACCTTTTGAGAAACACATTGGTGGTACATCCCATAAATATAGAAGAAATATATTTTTGTCAAGCTTTTCTGCAAATTTCCTTTTTTGTATAAATCTTCCTCCACCCCTCCCCCCACCCTGCCTTGGGGTGGAAATTCCATTTAGATGGGGATTTTGTCGACTGGCTGAGCTAATGGGATCATATCTGCTAACGAAGTGTGTGATTTCTACTCTAAGGCTTATCCTGTCTGTTCAATAACCCAGTATACGGGGACGTATTCGCCTACATTTGCAGATCAAGGTTTATAGACAGATCCTTCTTAAAAAAGTAAACTTTGTACTGGAACCATTTTTACTGGTTTAAATGGAAATGCCATTCTTTTTTCCTTCTAGTGGGTGAATACCTGAAGGTGGCCCTTTTATAAAAATGACGATCATTAACTTACCACTAAAGAGTAACACAAAATGAATGTATAAATAGCCTGCTAACACAAGGAACAGAGATCGTAGGGTATGGCCAACTATCTGGCCAACTATCTGGCCAACTATCTGCCCAATATGAGGGCTTCCTTAATGGCAGCTTTGCCTTGTAGAGCTATTAACAAGAGCTGAGGTTCAACATCACTTTCCACAGGAGTTTTAGTCATTTTAGATCCACCACTAGATGAGACCACCCTCCTATTGTACATATTAGAGCCCATTATTTGCTTCCCCCCAGATGTCATGGCGACCTGGTTTGGGCTTGGACCCTTCACCTAATGAACTTCTACAGCCAGGATTCAGAAGTCACCTGTGGTCTCCACTATCACTTGGTTGTCTTTTCTACTCCTTGCCTCCTTGGCTCTGTCATCTCATTGGTATGTTCCTCTAGATCAGGGCCCCCCAACCTTCTTACTTGTGAGCCACAGTCAAATGGAAAAAGACTTGGGGAGCAACACAAGCACCATAAAAGTTCATGGAGGAGCCAAATAAGGGCTGTGATTGGCTATTAGGCAGCCTCTATGCACCCTATCAGCTTACAGGGGCTTTATTTGGTAGGAAATCTTGTTTTTATTCAACCAAAACTTGCCCCCAAGTCAGGAATTCAAAAATAACTCTCTGGTTTGGGGGCACTGAGAGCAACATCCAAGGGGTTGGGGAGCAACATGTTGCCCCTGAGCCACTGGTTGGGGATCACTGGTCTAGATGACAGGTTGGTTAATTACAAATGCATTGATTGGCTGCAGGTTGGTTCTAGCCCCGCCTACTTCAGAGTTGGTATGAATACATTTACACTAGCTACTCACACACCTGAACCGACTATAGAAAGTGCCTTTTGACTTTCTTTACTTCTTTCCTCCCCCAACAACCCCCTTTGTGTCTCCAACCCAACATCCCAGAGGCATCTTTGCAATAATATGACATTATGAAACATTGCTAGCTCTTTAAATACACTCCTCCAGCCCGGCAATGCTGCTAAATGATCTGACATTTCCTCTGGCATTTTCTCATCATTCTGTGAGATTTTGTGCCGTGGGTATAATTGGAATTATAATTGTTCGTATTTTTGGACTTAATGATAAAGCAGCCTGAGTGCACCCAGGACGGGAGCTGCTGGATAGTCCCAGCCGTGGGGGCTCGATGGAGCTTTCTCTACCTGGGGGATCTCAAGCTGGAGGCTATCGACCTGTCAGGAACTACAAGTACCAACGTCCCTCGTGAGGGGGTTCTGGTGGCACCTTCAGTTCCCCGGGACGCCAGCCTCCCCTTGACGGAAAGAAGAGGTTCGTCGGTTATGTGCTTAGCATCTTTTGAGTTCCTCAAGGTTCATTAATTCCGTGGTTGTTCCTGTCAGCCGAACACAGATTGCATTAATGCACACGCGGAGCTCCGCGCCTGATTGTAGTATAAGTCACATTGCTTTTGTCGACCTGACATTTCCATTGTGTGTTAGTCTGAAAGCCGGTCTCCGGGGGCAGAGCCGTGAGTCACAGTCTTTATGTGTACTGATGCCGGAGTGCGTCGGGGGGGAATGGGCGGTCCCTTGTGGTCACCGCGGTGCCTGGGAGAGTGCGGATCAACGAGGGACCTGTAGCAGGCGCTTTCTGTAGTGCCGGATATACCAATTCTGCTGTTGGCTATCATTATTCCTTGCCCTACTTTATTATTATTATTATTATTATTAACATTTATTTATAAAGCGCCAACATATCACGCAGCGCTGTACAATAAGTGGGTTTCATACATTGGGCATACAGAGTAACATATAAAGCAATCAATAACCGATACAAGAGAGCCCTGCCCAAAAGAGCTTACACTCTACATTATTATTAACATTTATTTATAAAGCGCCAACATATCCCGCAGCGCTGTACAATAAGTGGGTTTCATACATTGGGCATACAGAGTAACATATAAAGCAATCAATAACCGATACAAGAGAGCCCTGCCCAAAAGAGCTTACACTCTACATTATTATTAACATGTATTTATAAAGCGCCAACATATCCCCCAGCGCTGTACAATAAGTGGGTTACATACATTGGACATACAGAGTAACATATAAAGCAATCAGTAACCGATACAGGAGGGGAAGAGAGCCCTGCCCAAAAGAGCTTACACTCTACAAGGAGTAACATATAAAGCAATCAGTAACCGATACAGGAGGGGAAGAGAGCCCTGCCCAAAAGAGCTTACAATCTACTTCGTTTGAAACCTGCCTATAGTTACCCGAGTTAAAACATAAAACTAATTCATTTATTGATATTTATTGTTTTATGTTTAAACGATTTGAAGGAATTAATTTAACCATGACTCTGGTCTATGGCAACCAGTGGCTCAGGGGCACCATGTTGCTCTCCAATCCCTTGGATGTTGCTCCCAGTGGCCTCAAGGTAGGTGCTACTTTTTGGCTTGGAGGCAAGTTTAGGAAGCAGAGAGACACGATTTTACCCCAAGCAGAATCTCCTGCAGGCCAGCAGTCCCCATGGGGCTACCCAATAGCCAATCACAGCCCTTATTTGTTACCCCCAAAGAACTTTTTTTCATGCTTGTGTGGCTCCCCAACACTTTTTACTCATGAGCCTTAGGCCTATCCCACGAGCTGGGGCAGGGTCACTTCCTGTGAAGTATTCATTGGTTGCGTTGCTTGTGGTTTTACACTGGTTGTTGGGGGGTCTGGAAGTTATGGCTTGATAGCAGCTATAGGTTGGACACTCTTACTCAATAACTGGATCAAGCAAATCTGTCTACTAGTGGTTTAATATTTCCAACCCCTGCTTTCATATGTTCCCTCTGGTTTCTTCTCAAACCCCAAAAACCGTTCCTTTCCTAAAACTACAGACACCCAATTGCATCCTCTTAATTCCAGACAACTTACTGCTCTATTCTGGCATCACATCCCCCTATGTTTATAATGGTCTCTTCCAACTTCTATTGCTTAGTTACATAGTTAGTTAATTTGGGTGGAAAAAAGTCTAAAGTCCCATCAAGTTCAACCCTTCCAAGCCAACCCCAGCACCCACACACACAGACCCATACTGAACTTATCTTTTTCCCATCCTTTCTTATTTATTTTTTTCACTTTATTCCTGTCCATTCTTCCAATGGCCATAGTGCAAGAATAGAAGGGAAAATGCTTGGGGGAACGGTGGGCTTAATAATGCCTGAGCCCACTTGGAGTGTTTCAAGGAACCCTGAGGGTTAATCAGACAATGGCCTCCACCAATAAGGACGTTCCTATGTTTGGGGATTTCTATTACGTCTGGTATCCCCTATGGGTTCAGGTGCGTTTGGGTTGGGGGGGGGGGGGGCTGTGCAGATGTTGCGAGCTCTATATTTAGGTGTGGGGGATTTTTGGGTGTTCCTCTGATGTGTGCCAGGTTTATGGGTGCATATTAATAAGGTTTTATAGTTCCTTTGTATTCGGTCTGTCAGTAGGACTTTGATCCATGATCAGAGAGGCAGATTTTTTTTTGTTGTTTTTAAATCAGTGTTTGATGTAAGAACAAATGAAAAGTGTCATTGGACCCATCACATCTGTGCGCCCATTATCATCCTGACTCAGTCATACCTGGCCTGATTATATAGAAAGTATAATTACACTTTATACTTCATACTTTATACACTTTATAAACTGTTTCGGTTCCTCGTGCCCCCTTGTTCCACTCCATTTATCTTAACGGGCAAATTCTGCTCTGTCCCCTGTTCCCAATGTGCTAAACCATTTGGAAATATTTTAGGTGCATAGGACTTGAAATGGCCGAGTCAATGTTTATAGAACTTGTTGGGTCTCCTCTTGAAGAAACTTCTCAAAACAATGACTAACTAGTGAAGGAAAGGACAGACTTACCAGGATCACAAAACACTGACCCATGTAAAGTTGTCTCAAAACCTGAACCCTAATTTGTATACTAACATTTCAGAAAAATGGCCTCCCATAACAGAAATTGGTATAGATTCTGGTCAGCTGAACACTTTGGTTTCATCCACATCAGTAATCCCCAAACAGGGGCTTGTGAGCAACAGGTTTCTTAACACCAAATTTGATGTTGGTCCCAATGGTCTCAAAGTAGGTTCCGTATATAAATCTCTGGCTTGGAGACAAGTTTTGGAAGCACAGAGACACAGTTTTACCCCAAGCAGAGCCTCCTGCAGTCCCCATAGGGCAAATAGCCAATCACAGCCCTTATTTGGCACCCCCAAAGGATTTTTTGATGCTTGTGTGGCTCTCCAACACTTCTTATATCTGAGTGTGGCTCATGAGTAAAAAAGGTTGGGGGACCCTGATCCAAATGCTAACCCTGCAAAAATTCCTGCTGTTCTTACAAATCCCAATCCTGGATGTGTTGAATCACTACTCAGTATAGGAAATGCTAATTCTAGTCAACATGAGACCTAAATGGGTCTTTTTTTAGAACAAGTAACTTATTAGAGATCTGAAACGTTGACAACAATTAGTAAAACAGCAGACTAAAGTCCAACTTGGACCTGGATATGTCTCTCCTGAAAAAAGAGGGTTATCGTAGTTCTGAAGTCCAGTCGAGTTGAAGCCTTCCCAGTCCGGATTCTGACTCTGATATAGTTACTAGTTTAATAAATGAAAACAGTGAAGAGACCAATGATATAAGGGTCAGAATCCAGACTGGGAAGGTTTCAACTCGACTGGACTTCAGAACTATGATAACCCTCTTTTTAAGGAGAGACCTATCATATCAGGAGAGGATCCGCTCATTTGGTGAGCTTGCTAAACCCACACATCTTACAGTGTATGGCCACCTTTAGTTGGTGGAGCAAAAACAGACTGGTCTTAGAGAAAGGACAGCAATATAAACCCAATAACCATATGAACACAGTTCCAGAAGGGGATTAAGGCTTGCTATAGACACAGGGCTCTACTGATACTTTACATTGACCAATAACATGGGGCTTAAGCTGATTATACACATATACCTAGTTTTGTATGATTTTCGGACCATGTGGGGGCTCAGTATCATTCCATCATTTTCATACCATAGTGATCGGTCGTTTAGTCAATGGGGCAGGTTAGACAGTTTGAGTCGGATAAGGATAGAATCTATGCATATATTGCACAATATCCATGGGGGCTACAATGGGAATCACTTTCATACGATTGGTGCTGCCAACTATTTCATGTTCAGAACATCCTCCCATTGGCTTTATCCTACAATTTCAGTCTGAATGTAAGTTTTAAATCGTTGCATTTAAACGTGTGATCAATATCCGAACATTCGTTGGAAGACAACTAAAATCTGAACGTGAATGGCCGGCTTTACTCAGGACATGGGAAAATAAGCTGAAGGGCCACAGAAGGGCCAATAGCCACAGGCTGAGTTGGGAAAGCCGCACATAGACACAGAGTTAATGAGCGTAACTTTCTGGGATCATTAGAAACATCCCGTATGGGCCAGAAGGTTCTTAGCTGCCGTCACGTTTAGGATGACAAATAGGGCCCAGTAAGGAGCTGATGATTAATAGCCGCTGGCTGGTATCTGCCCCAGAGACGTAACCCGAGGCGCCTACGTTTGTGCATCAGCGGAGCAGTTAATAAAGCTTTGTCACATGTTGGGTCACAGGCATTTGCGATGTCAAATAAATCTGTTGATCATTGTCATACGGCGCATCCTGTGGGGACGGGGACAGGGGTCCCTTAGGGCCGCTAATGTATCACCGATGTAGGGCAACTACTGTATATCACACTGAGCGTTAGCGGCCATAGTTGGCGTTTGCCATTTTTGGAAGGAGCAGCCTGTGGGGACGGGGGTCCCTTAGGGCAGCTAATGTGTCACCGGTGTAGGGCAACTCATACTGTATGTCACACCGAGCGTTAGCGCCCATAGTTGGCATCTCGGTTGCCATTTTTGGAAAGAGCAGCCTATGGGGATATGGACGGGGGTCCCTTAGGGCCGCTAATGTATCACCGGTTTGGGTAACTCATACCGTTTGTCCCACAGAGTGTTAGCGGCCATAGTTGGCGTCTCGGTTGCCATTTTTGGAAGGAGCAGCCTGCAGGGATGGGGACGGGGGTCCCTTAGGGCCGCTAATGTATCACCGGTGTAGGGTAACCCATACCGTTTGTCCCACAGAGTGTTAGCGGCCGTAGTTGGCGTCTCGGTTGCCATTTTTGGAAGGAGCAGCCTGCGAGCGTGACACGGAGCCATGTCTGAGCCAAGACGCAGGGAAATGAGATTCAGAGCTGAACACACGGAGGCGCGGAGTTGGCACGTTCCCATCTGCGCCGCTGATTAAAGTTTCCCTTTGTCACGGGATGATTGTCTCGTTGGCACCTCTCAGTTACACGGCGAACATTTTTAAAAAGCGACAAATGCGAGGAGGTAAAATTAAAACAAAATATGTCCCGCCGGGCGTGTGTGAAAGCCCCCTCATTCCCGCCATCTGCTTGTGTGTCGGGATGCTCATCTCAGCGCCGCCCCTGTGCTGTTCTCTTGGGGCTTCGTTATTCCAAGTGGGGCAGTTAGAGGTAATGACCAGGTTGTACGCCTGTAGGGGGCGCTGAATAAAGAGCCCGGATGGGCTCCATCCAGTTTGGCATTTAATAGGGGAACTCCGGCTTCCCAACCAAAATCTGTTAAAGAGCCCCACACAGAAACCCCTAATATCCCTATCCCTGTAATCTGTTCCTTCATACAGTAGGAATAAATACCATATTTATATGCTGAAATCCAGCTGCAAAACAGTTCTTCTCTTTCTGTATCATTTGAAATCCTGGCAGGGGAGGAGGGACTAAAACATTGATGTTACAAATTGTAACAACTTCCCCACAGCTTACAGACAGCATGCAGGAACTACATAGCCCACAATGCATTGCACTAGGATGTTCCTTTCCTTTTTGACATCACGTGTGCAGCAGGGAATTGTGGGATTGGGAGGATACAGGCTGAGGACAGGCGACTACCGTTACACTTTATTTGAGTCACAAAGTAGTCAGCCAGATCAGCAGGGGAACAGGGGACGGGGCTTAGGGAACAGGGGGCGGGGCTTAGGGAACTGTTCCAAACCATATCATTACATTAACAATCATGAATACTATAGGCACAATCTCTCCCTACTATACCTGCTATCCCACAGCCCCAGTCCCTTCCCAGAGGCTATTATCCCCCCACTGCTACTATAGGCACCATCTCTCCCTACTATACCTGCTATCCCACAGCCCCAGTCCCTTCCCAGAGGCTATTATCCCCCCACTGCTACTATAGGCACCATCTCTCCCTACTATACCTGCTATCCCACAGCCCCAGTCCCTTCCCAGAGGCTATTATCCCCCCACTGCTACTATAGGCACCATCTCTCCCTACTATACCTGCTATCCCACAGCCCCAGTCCCTTCCCAGAGGCTATTATCCCCCCACTGCTACTATAGGCACCATCTCTCCCTACTATACCTGCTATCCCACAGCCCCAGTCCCTTCCCAGAGGCTATTATCCCCCCACTGCTACTATAGGCACCATCTCTCCCTACTATACCTGCTATCCCACAGCCACAGTCCCTTCCCAGAGGCTATTATCCCCCACTGCTACTATAGGCACCATCTCTCCCTACTATACCTGCTATCCCACAGCCCCAGTCCCTTCCCAGAGGCTATTATCCCCCACTGCTACTATAGGCACCATCTCTCCCTACTATACCTGCTATCCCACAGCCCCAGTCCCTTCCCAGAGGCTATTATCCCACTGCTACTATAGGCACCATCTATCCCTACTATACCTGCTATCCCACAGCCCCAGTCCCTTCCCAGAGGCTATTATCCCCCCACTGCTACTATAGGCACCATCTCTCCCTACTATACCTGCTATCCCACAGCCCCAGTCCCTTCCCAGAGGCTATTATCCCCCCACTGCTACTATAGGCACCATCTCTCCCTACTATACCTGCTATCCCACAGCCACAGTCCCTTCCCAGAGGCTATTATCCCCCACTGCTACTATAGGCACCATCTCTCCCTACTATACCTGCTATCCCACAGCCCCAGTCCCTTCCCAGAGGCTATTATCCCCCCACTGCTACTATAGGCACCATCTCTCCCTACTATACCTGCTATCCCACAGCCCCAGTCCCTTCCCAGAGGCTATTATCCCCCCACTGCTACTATAGGCACCATCTCTCCCTACTATACCTGCTATCCCACAGCCCCAGTCCCTTCCCAGAGGCTATTATCCCCCCACTGCTACTATAGGCACCATCTCTCCCTACTATACCTGCTATCCCACAGCCCCAGTCCCTTCCCAGAGGCTATTATCCCACTGCTACTATAGGCACCATCTCTCCCTACTATACCTGCTATCCCACAGCCCCAGTCCCTTCCCAGAGGCTATTATCCCACTGCTACTATAGGCACCATCTCTCCCTACTATACCTGCTATCCCACAGCCCCAGTCCCTTCCCAGAGGCTATTATCCCCCCACTGCTACTATAGGCACCATCTCTCCCTACTATACCTGCTCTCCCACAGCCCCAGTCCCTTCCCAGAGGCTATTATCCCCCTGCTACTATAGGCACCATCTCTCCCTACTATACCTGCTATCCCACAGCCCCAGACCCTTCCAGAGGCTATTATCCCCCCACTGCTACTATAGGCACCATCTCTCCCTACTATACCTGCTATCCCACAGCCCCAGTCCCTTCCCAGAGGCTATTATCCCCCCACTGCTACTATAGGCACCATCACTCCCTACTATACCTGCTATCCCACAGCCCCAGTCCCTTCCCAGAGGCTATTATCCCACTGCTACTATAGGCACCATCTCTCCCTACTATACCTGCTATCCCACAGCCCCAGTCCCTTCCCAGAGGCTATTATCCCACTGCTACTATAGGCACCATCTCTCCCTACTATACCTGCTATCCCACAGCCCCAGTCCCTTCCCAGAGGCTATTATCCCACTGCTACTATAGGCACCATCTCTCCCTACTATACCTGCTATCCCACAGCCCCAGTCCCTTCCCAGAGGCTATTATCCCCCCACTGCTACTATAGGCACCATCTCTCCCTACTATACCTGCTATCCCACAGCCCCAGTCCCTTCCCAGAGGCTATTATCCCCCCACTGCTACTATAGGCACCATCTCTCCTTACTTCACCCCTCAATAGGACACTGAATGGTACAATCCCACCGCATCTCCCCCAGCAGTCCCACTACTATATGGTGTATTTATGAAGCCCCGCACATGTTTATGCCATTTAAGACTACAGGCCGGCTTCCGACACCCAGGGCCGGGGGGGGGGTTATTTCTCCAGCCAAACGCAGGCAGCAGAGTAGAATTGCAAATGACTTCCCCAGGTCTCCATTCTGTAGTAGGAAAAAACCCACTCGGCTAAACGTTGGACTTGCTCTGCTCCCTGTTTATGTCATTAAAATACACAGGGATTGTTCCTAGTGGGAAATCCAGGGAGCCGCTTGCGCCTGTAATTAAGAGCGGGGCAGCTGCACTCGGGGTCTCTGGGGCGAGACTTGCGCGGAATCCTGCCGTCTAATGACTCCACATTTACATTGTGCCTGTAGGATGCGTTGGACTGTACCACCAGCTGGCCGGAGGGGCCCCCCTGGCGCCAAATCACTGAGCTGGAAGCCGCAAACCTTAATGGCTTTTTTTGTTTTGTTTTGTTCCATTAAGTTATTAAGTCGTACATATATGTTTGTTTATCTGCCTCCTTGTAATGAGAATTGTTCCTGGGCCGGGAGGGAGGAGATATAAAAGAGATAAAGGCGGGTAGGAAAATTCCCTTCCCCCTATGGCAGGATGGACCCATTGGCAGCCATTTGGATTTGGGTGCAAGTGCCTTAAGGGGTTGTTCGCCTTTGAGTTAATTCTTAGTATGATATAGAGTGATATTCTCAGCCAATTTGCAATATTATTTGTGTTATTTCAGTTTGGAATTTCAGGTGGTGTCTGGTTTCTAGGGTCCAAATTGCCTTAGCAACCAGGGACTTGCTAAGGTAGAGTTGCAATGAGAGACAGGAATATGAATAGGAGATAGAAAGATAAGGAATAAAAAGTATGAATAACAATACAATTGTAGCCTCACAGGGCAATAGTTTTTGGTTGCCGGGGTCAGTGACCCCCATTTGAAAGCTGGAAATAGGCAGGGGGGGGGTTTACGGTTGTGTGAACCCTGGTTCCCCTATTCCAACGCCTGTGACCCCCCTGTGAGTCCTTGGGGTCCCCCCCATCCGGGCCAAAACTTCCTGCCCAGTTTTCCTAATTTGGAATATCGCCAATGACTTTCCTAGACTGATGCGACCAAATCGCTGATCACTGCATTATAGCCCCGCCCCTGTGATGCCACTGCCACACCCCCTGATGCCACTGCCCCACCCCCTGCCCAGCTTTCAGCAGGGCCACATTAGTCCCTTTCCCACCATAGACGGATTGTTACAGTTATTAGGGAAACTTATGTAACATGCCTCCATACTGTGCCCCCCCATGCCGTGCCCACCTCCCCCCCATGCCGTGCCCACCTCCCCCCATGCCGTGCCCCCCCATGCTGTGCCCACCTCCCCGACTCCCCTGGGCTTTATTAAGGGTTTTTCAGAGAAAGGAACGTGTGTCTCGGCCCAGTAATTGGCTTGTGCTGTTTGTGCTGTTTGTTCCACTCACATAACAATGAGGCCAAATCTCCACAGAGAATCGCCATGAGCGCTAACTGTCAGCCTGCGCTACGGGTCCCTGTAGGTAAAGCGACTTCATTTCCTTATCGCTCACTGATATCTATGTATTGTATAATGCTGATCTCCCGGGACTATATCCATGTATATCTGTCAGATGTTTATTCAATCTTGCCAAGGTTCCATGATGCATTGCAACTATCCAATGGGAGAGGCACCTGGCACAGGGCGGAAGGTGAAATCCCTCTTCCTACTGTAACTCCTAAAGGCTCATTTCATTCCTTTACTCTCATATATTTATATATTTTCTACATTTTCTGCCTAAAATGTCTCACATAGATTTATTTGTCACCATTCACTTTATCCTCATAATATTTTCTGTTCAATCGGTGGATCAATAAAAGGTTGTACTTACTTGAGTCGGGGCCATATCCGCGCTGTAGCTTTTCCAGTACATTGAAAAGTCACGTACACTAAATGTTACTAATAAGCGCGTTTCTCAGTGCCCTGCGCTCTTCACGGGTCTGGAAAAAGATGTGAGTTGGTTATTTAGGTGATGGGGGAACGATGGCAGAGGTGCGCGCTCTGGTGTCCCCTGTAAAGGTGCCCATACACGGGCCAATTCCAGCTGCCGATATGGGTCCCTTAAGGTCCCCATACATGTTAAGATTTGCTTGCTTGGTGAGATCACCAAGCAAGTGGATCTTCACCTGATATCCCCACCTACGGGTGGGCAATATCAGGGAGCGTGTAGGCTAATGTGATCATTTGCCCCTGGGGCCAAACAATCAAATTAAATTGGCGGCAATGGGGCAGTCGGTTCGGGGACCGCATCAATGAGCCAATTCGGTCCCCGATCCAACTGAATCTTTTAACCTGCCTAATCAATATCTGGCCAATTTCAGGCCAGATATCAGTCGGGCAGGCCCCTCGTTTTTTCCCCCTACAAGGGCCAATAAGCTGCCAAATCGGTCCAAGGGCCCAATATCGGCAGCTACAAACAGCCCGTGTATGGGGACCTTTAGACCCGTTCGCCAGCTAATTAGCCCTGTATGGGCACTACCGACGGGCCTGCCCGACCCACATCTGGCCTGAAATCGGGCAAGTTTGAAATTTAGTCGGATTGGGGGACGCTTATACCCATCGTTCTAATTTGATCATTTGGCCCCGGTGCAGTTTACGTGATTGGATGGGCTATCGGTAGCGCCTTTGTTTTCTTTGCTTATTGGCGCATTCAAAAATCCCCTCATTGCCAGATAGCTATAAATATAAGTGCAGTAGAAGCAATAGTTGCCTTTGACAAAGACCTGATGTAGAGGGTGAAACGCGTTAGGTGCTTTTTATTAACGGTTAGGCAGGGCCACACTGACATTACCCATGGAGGGTGATTTGCTGAGATTGATTGGGGTGATTGCTGTGCGGCGTTTGGGTGGAATTGGGGGGAACCAGGGGTGCAGATTCCTGGGTTAGTTCATTCTGCCAACATCCCCCAGACTCACTACTGGGCATTGTATGATTATCCCATCTCTCACTCTTACCCTTACCATTATCACTAGTTTACCCATCAGGGTTACCGGGAGTGGCAGGGTACTAGTTACTACTCCATAATCTGCCCCAATACAGCCATTTACTTTCAACCCTTGTGAGTATTAGTAATATCAAGAGCTTAGTCCTGTCTCACTGGTAGCTTTAATCGTTTGTTATTGCACTTATTCATTTTCTTTTTCCTTTTATTTTTTCTTCATTTAATGAAGGTTAGACTTTAATTTAGGGACTTTATCTCAGATATTCAGGAAGGGGAGGGGCAATACATATGGTCGTACTTTTCCTCTGAATCTAGTAGTTTCCCTTAGACAGTACAGTATGGGGGTACAGCTTATTGTGTGCCCAGAACATTCCTTCTCTGTATATTTGTATTTATACATATGGGTAGGAGGTGCCATAGTGTTTCCCTTAGACAGTACAGTATGGGGGTACAGCTTATTGTGTGCCCAGAACATTCCTTCTCTGTATATTTGTATTTATACATATGGGTAGGGGGTGCCATAGTGTTTCCCTTAGACAGTACAGTATGGGGGTACAGCTTATTGTGTGCCCAGAACATTCCTTCTCTGTATATTTGTATTTATACATATTGGTAGGAGGTGCCATAGTGTTTCCCTTAGACAGTACAGTATGGGGGTACAGCTTATTGTGTGCCCAGAACATTCCTTCTCTGTATATTTGTATTTATACATATGGGTAGGAGGTGCCATAGTGTTTCCCTTAGACAGTACAGTATGGGGGTACAGCTTATTGTGTGCCCAGAACATTCCTTCTCTGTATATTTGTATTTATACATATGGGTAGGAGGTGCCATAGTGTTTCCCTTAGACAGTACAGTATGGGGGTACAGCTTATTGTGTGCCCAGAACATTCCTTCTCTGTATATTTGTATTTATACATATGGGAGGGAGGTGCCATTATCCCTTATAATACATGAGTGATACCCAGAGTTCCCTGTATAACTCAGCCTGCAGCCTTGTGCCTTTATATGGGGGGCACAGAGCCCCTCAGTGACTGCTAATATCCTTATCATTTACAGTAGGGGGTACATTATCCCTTATAATACATGAGTGATACTCAGAGTTCCCTGTATAACTCAGCCTGCAGCCTTGTGCCTTTATATGGGCACAGAGCCCCTCAGTGACTGCTAATATCCTTATCATTTACAGTAGGGGGTACATTATCCCTTATAATACATGAGTGATACTCAGAGTTCCCTGTATAACTCAGCCTGCAGCCTTGTGCCTTTATATGGGCACAGAACCCCTCAGTGACTGCTAATATCCTTATCATTTACAGTAGGGGGTACATTATCCCTTATAATACATGAGTGATACTCAGAGTTCCCTGTATAACTCAGCCTGCAGCCTTGTGCCTTTATATGGGGGGCACAGAACCCCTCAGTGACTGCTAATATCCTTATCATTTACAGTAGGGGGTACATTATCCCTTATAATACATGAGTGATACTCAGAGTTCCCTGTATAACTCAGCCTGCAGCCTTGTGCCTTTATATGGGCACAGAACCCCTCAGTGACTGCTAATATCCTTATCATTTACAGTAGGGGGTACATTATCCCTTATAATACATGAGTGATACTCAGAGTTCCCTGTATAACTCAGCCTGCAGCCTTGTGCCTTTATATGGGCACAGAACCCCTCAGTGACTGCTAATATCCTTATCATTTACAGTAGGGGGTACAGTATCCCTTATAATACATGAGTGATACTCAGAGTTCCCTGTATAACTCAGCCTGCAGCCTTGTGCCTTTATATGGGCACAGAACCCCTCAGTGACTGCTAATATCCTTATCATTTACAGTAGGGGGTACATTATCCCTTATAATACATGAGTGATACTCAGAGTTCCCTGTATAACTCAGCCTGCAGCCTTGTGCCTTTATATGGGCACAGAACCCCTCAGTGACTGCTAATATCCTTATCATTTACAGTAGGGGGTACATTGTTCCCTGTGTATTTTCTGGAGGTAAGAAAAGGAATAAAGAGAAATGATTGGGTTTCTGTACCTAATGTGCAGCGTTTATAATGGTGAAAGTACATTTCTGTGGCGCGTATAATCGCACCTTGAGGATAATGAGTGATTTCCGTTGCCGGCGCGGATACACCGGAGTGTGAGGCTGGCAGGTCCCATACATTTACTGTACAAAAACTGAAAAATAAAAGCTGCCTTTCATACACAACAAAAGCCTGACAAACACAACATTCTGCTTTATGGCTTTGCCTGAAACGCGTATCGGCTGGATAGAAAATGATTGCCGGGGTCAGAGCAGAACAGCGGTTCGTATTTTCCTCCCACGTTGCCTCGTTAACTCTTGGAGATGAGCGAGCAGACGAGTTTCGGGGGGGGGGGAACCATGTGCGCTAATGCGAAACGCGTTGCTGGATGTTTTTGCCCTCTTAGCTGAGCAGCTGAACGGCGTGACACTGATTCGGGTGACAGCGATGTAATCCCCCCCATGAGCGGCGAGTCAGGAGATTTGTTGCGAATGTACGAGAATGGGTGGGTTGGAGCTGTAAGGGTGCACTCAGAACCCAGTCTTTGCTTTTGTATTACTTACTTATTTAGCTTTACAGAGATTATTCACTGCCCCAGTGAGCTTACAATCTAAGGTCCCTATCACATTCCCATCAGTCCCTGCCCCAGTGGAGCTTACAATCTAAGGTCCCTATCCCATTCCCATCAGTCCCTGCCCCAGTGAGCTTACAATCTAAGGTCCCTATCCCATTCCCATCAGTCCCTGCCCCAGTGAGCTTACAATCTAAGGTCCCTATCCCATTCCCATCAGTCTCTGCCCCAGTGGAGCTTACAATCTAAGGTCCCTATCCCATTCCCATCAGTCCCTGCCCCAGTGAGCTTACAATCTAAGGTCCCTATCCCATTCCCATCAGTCTCTGCCCCAGTGGAGCTTACAATCTAAGGTCCCTATCCCATTCCCATCAGTCCCTGCCCCAGTGAGCTTACAATCTAAGGTCCCTATCACATTCCCATCAGTCCCTGCCCCAGTGGAGCTTACAATCTAAGGTCCCTATCCCATTCCCATCAGTCCCTGCCCCAGTGAGCTTACAATCTAAGGTCCCTATCTCATCCCCATCAGTCCCTGCCCCAGTGAGCTTACAATCTAAGGTCCCTATCCCATTCCCATCAGTCCCTGCCCCAGTGGAGCTTACAATCTAAGGTCCCTATCCCATTCCCATCAGTCCCTGCCCCAGTGAGCTTACAATCTAAGGTCCCTATCACATTCCCATCAGTCCCTGCCCCAGTGGAGCTTACAATCTAAGGTCCCTATCCCATTCCCATCAGTCCCTGCCCCAGTGAGCTTACAATCTAAGGTCCCTATCTCATCCCCATCAGTCCCTGCCCCAGTGAGCTTACAATCTAAGGTCCCTATCACATTCCCATCAGTCCCTGCCCCAGTGAGCTTACAATCTAAGGTCCCTATCACATTCCCATCAGTCCCTGCCCCAGTGAGCTTACAATCTAAGGTCCCTATCACATTCCCATCAGTCCCTGCCCCAGTGAGCTTACAATCTAAGGTCCCTATCACATTCCCATCAGTCCCTGCCCCAGTGAGCTTACAATCTAAGGTCCCTATCACATTCCATCAGTCCCTGCCCCAGTGAGCTTACAATCTAAGGTCCCTATCCCATTCCCATCAGTCCCTGCCCCAGTGAGCTTACAATCTAAGGTCCCTATCACATTCCCATCAGTCCCTGCCCCAGTGAGCTTACAATCTAAGGTCCCTATCCCATTCCCATCAGTCCCTGCCCCAGTGAGCTTACAATCTAAGGTCCCTATCACATTCCCATCAGTCCCTGCCCCAGTGAGCTTACAATCTAAGGTCCCTATCCCATTCCCATCAGTCCCTGCCCCAGTGAGCTTACAATCTAAGGTCCCTATCCCATTCCCATCAGTCTCTGCCCCAGTGGAGCTTACAATCTAAGGTCCCTATCCCATTCCCATCAGTCCCTGCCCCAGTGAGCTTACAATCTAAGGTCCCTATCCCATTCCCATCAGTCTCTGCCCCAGTGGAGCTTACAATCTAAGGTCCCTATCCCATTCCCATCAGTCCCTGCCCCAGTGAGCTTACAATCTAAGGTCCCTATCCCATTCCCATCAGTCCCTGCCCCAGTGAGCTTACTAGTGCTGCTACCCCCCCCCCCCCCATATTTAGGGTTGAACTATGGGTAATTTAGTGCTGGGGGTGCCAGAAAACAAATCAAAGAGCCATAGCCACAAGAGCCCCAATTACAACCTGATCCTTCCTGTGCCCCATAATTTGTGCTTTTGAACACAACATGTTAGCAGATGGGTATGGCTGCCCTGCCCCCATTATTGTTGGGATCCTCCAACTTAAGGGTGAAGACACACAGAGCTACTTAGTAGCAGCTACTTGTCGTGGCTACTAAACACCAGAAAATCCCCTGCCATAGACAATACTGAGAGCTGCCTCTGCTAAACACACATAGAGACAATTATCAGTAAATGATCAGCATTGTCTGTTTTAGTAGCCGTGACAAGTAGCTGCTACTAGTAGCTCTGTGTGTCTTTACCATAAGATCCTCTGCTCCCAAGTCCTCCTCTTTCACCTGAAGCAGTGGAGCAGAGAGCACAGCAGGGGGCGGAACAGGGGCGGGGTCAGGGTGTGACAAACACTCCCAAGATGTCCCCTTATCACTTTGGATCCAGGTTGGCATCTCTGCTTTTTGCAGCGTTGTAATTGGCCAGAGTGCTCCGCCGAACTAAATCCAAACCCTAAAAGTCTTGTGACTTTTAAAGAACTGAGGTTTTTGTATGTGGAATTTTGTTGAAATTCAAGCTTTCAGGTCAGAATTAGGATGAATCTTTTTAAAGGAATTGCCATTTGCACCTATTTTGTAATGGCGGATTCTTTGCGCCCCCATTTGCAGGTGTGACGGCAGCGAGGGGGTTAAACGCGTCGTGTCACATGTGCCGTGTCTTGTTTTTTTTTTCTTTTTATTTCTTTTTATTCGTTTCCGTGCCTTGTGGAGCCCTCCTTTATACCATTATTGCCCGTTGCTATAGTTACGCACTTTGCTAAGGGCCTTTGTCTTCTCTTACAGTTTTGTCAGCTCCTTTTGAGCCTGAAGTTGAAATCTCAAGAGTTCGGGAATTTGCCCCGCGGTCGGAAGAATGCGCCGTAATGTGTCGGAGGGGTGCAAAGTCATCCCATGTAGGGTAAAGAGTTTGGGAGAGGGGGGATAAACACCAACAAAGAAGGGGGAAGAATATCGAAGGTGAATGTTACTTTCTCCTGTTGGAAGAAAATGGTAGGAAATTGCAGTGCTGCCGTTTAGGCAATTGTGATCCCCGGGTTTTCTCGTAGCATAAGAAAAATAATTTCCAGCCACCCACACACAGCTGTAAAGAGACGAGAAGAAAGAAGGGGAGCGAGAGTGAGAGAGGGAGGGGTGATAGGGACGTGATTTCAAAAAGAAAATTGTATGTATATTACTGAGACAGCGAGGGGGGCGGGACATGCAGAAGGGGCTTCCATTTGGGGCCAGTTGGGAGAGTGGCAGTTAGAAACCGCTCTCGTATGTGGTTAGAAACATGTTCTTGACATAATAACTAAAAAATGTTTATTGTCCCCTTTGTAGGGTGGGGGTGTTACCAACAATGATTGTGCAGTTGGGTTGGATGTTCTCATTGTTACTGTAAGCAGGGGTTTAGGGTGGCACCTCGGTGTCTTCCTTATGGTCGGCCATATTCTGAGTTGTTCAGTTCCATGTAATGTGGTCTTCCATCCTGTAGGTCCCTGTTATCACTTTATAGTCATTGTCCTTCTTCAGTCACTCGGGAAGAAGAATGGAGTTGTCCATTTGTTGTCCCTAGCTGTCCACCATTGGTCTAGTCCAGAGGTCCCCAACCTTTCTTACTCGGGAGCCACAGTCAAATGTAAAAAGACTTGGGGAGCAACACAAGCACCATAAAAGTTCATGGAGGAGCCAAATAAGGGCTGTGATTGGCTATTAGGCAGCCTCTATGCACCCCAGGGATCCCCAACCTTCTATACCTGTGAGCCATGTTTAAATGGAAAAAGTTTTGGAGAGCAACACAAGCATGAAAAAGGTTCCTGGGGGTGCCAATTAGAGCTATAATTGGCTATTTGATAGCCCCTATGTGGACTGGCAGCCTACAGGAGGCTCTGTTTGGCATTATACTTGGTTTTTATGCAACCAAAACTTGCCTCCTTATCAGAAATTAAAAAATGAGCACCTGCTTTGAGGCCACTGGGAGCAACACCCAAGGGGTTGGGGAGCGACATGTTGCCCCTGAGCCACTGGTTGGGGATCACTGATGCACCCTATCAGCTTACAGAAGGCTTTAATTGGTAGGGAATCTTGTTTTTATTCCACCAAAACTTGCCCCCAAGTCAGGAATTCAAAAATAACTCCCTGGTTTGGGGGCACTGAGAGCAACATCCAAGGGGTTAGGGAGCAACATGTTGCCCCTGAGCCACTGGTTGGGGATCACTGGCCTAGTCCATTCTCACATCTTAGAAGATACAGGTCTTTTACTGAGTTCCAGTTCCAGTATTTTCTCCTTTGAGTGAAGTTTTTTCCAGGTCTTTTACCAAGTGTATTTCTACTTGGCTTTCCCTCTAGGAGGTGATGAGCTTATTTCAGATTACTAAGTAGCTTTCCCTTAGTCACTTGTGTAGCTTAGATGTCCCTGATTTTCTCCAATGGGTAGTGCCCATTAGAGTTTATTCCTTTTGTCTCCAATATAAATGTCCCTCTTGGAGCTTCTCTCCTTCCTCCAATGTCCTTCTCTAGCCATTCTACTGGGTTGGTCCTTCCTAATTCTCTGACTTCGATTTTACTTTTGCATTTTTCATATTTTTTGGATAATGATGATCTTCAGGCTCTAGAATGATAGTTTTATGGGATGAATAATAAGGGTCTGATAATCTCTGTAGGTCCAGGACTGAACACGTAGTTATGGAGGCTTCATGCTCAGCCATAGAAACGCTTGGGTTAAATGCAATTGTGATTAATGGTGTCACAGTGAGTCAGTCCTATCACTCCTCTTTCCTCCTCTTACTTTCCTTTTATGGCATCACAGCCATTTTGTGCTGTCCCACTGGGCGACCCATTACACACAGTACTGGGAAGTGCCCAAACCCATTTAGTCATACTGGACAATGGATACGTGATGATGTAGTAGAGTCCTACATGGGTCCAGTTGGGAAGACCCATGCCCAACCTAGAGCTGCCTAGGGGCTGACTTGCCAATCTTCCTGGACCCACCTACCTGCTTCACCCCGGACGCAGACCTACAACAGGGGCTAAGCATTAATCTAGTCCCAAAACCATGTCAACTGGAAGTGGTGTAACTGTAGCATGGAGGTGACATCAATCCTGGAGGTGAATCAGCTATGAACCCACCCATTCAGGGTACCTGTGGGAGTAATTTTCCCCCTAATAGAGACCACTTTGTGGATGTTCTGTGGGTACTTGGCTCTATGTAGGACTCTTCCTCATGGTGGTTTGGCAACTGGCATTTAGTGATGTTAGAGACTGGGTGACGTTGGGAGTTATATTTGAGCAATACACATGAGCCACAGTTGGCAGATACTGAGAAAATAGTCCCCAGGCTCAGAGGCTGGTCCATGTTCCTTTGGGTGACATCATGGGGCAGCTGAGCACCCACCAATAGTAGAGGACACAGGGTAAAAGTGTAGTTAATAAAGTGCTGTATACAAGTCTTACAATACAACGCATTTCAAGCCTAAATTGACCTTTGCTCCTGCCTGTAACATTGATGGAGGGTGAGACTCTTTCCTTGACAGTTCTGCATCTACAGTTTAAATGACCTTTTTGAGCCAATTTCCCACTGTAACAATGCGGCCGGTCACAGCGGGATACACACACTGCAGCTGCGGCCTTATTAGCCGTATTCCCCCCGCCGTGCGTTAGCATAATGGCCACCTTGGGTGGGGCCGAGGATTCCCCTGCAGATGTGCGCTACAGCGAAACAACCTTTGGCTCAACATCTGCTGCAACTCATCACCTTCAGCATAGGGAGCAGTGAAACAAGCGGCATTATGGGGGGGAAAATGGCATTTAGTATCTGACAGATAATTATGATATTAGAACCCCTATTACTTGCAAGTACTTCCCACCCCCCCCTGCCGGCAGTGTTGCCCCCCCTATCCCATCACTTGAATAACTCTACATAGGAATACCCACACACATATCTTTGTAGGAACATTATAACCCGGGGGGGGTTGTTAGTATAACCTCATAAAACTTCGAACCATTCCAGTGTTCCCTGGACTTTAGTCTGGGGGTGGGGGGGGATGCTTTTTCCAGGTCCATTTAGCCTTCTTTGGCAGGTGTTGTTCCATCAGCAGCTAATGCAGTAATGAAATATTTAGATTGCAAGCTCTTCAGCTTAGGCTCCCCCGGGCGGGGGGGGGACACACACAACATCTGCTATTTGATGTACAGATCTCACAGTGACACCAATGCTGAGGAAGCAATATCTCTACACATGCCGACTCTCCGAAGGGAAAATCTGCTTCCATTACCATGGCAACCACTAAGTACCGCCCGCTGACACATATTTCTGGTAACTATAGAAACCAGTGAACTTCACTTAGTGACACAGGTCTGTGGTACCCATAGAAACCCTCAAAATATTGTATTTTTTTTATTTCTTTGCAGATATTTTTTTTTTTGCATACTTTTTCATCTGCGCTAATAGGAATGTTTCATAGAAGGAGAAGATAATGCTTAGCAACTGGGCGCGCAGTCACATGAGCGTAATACCCAATTAACTTCTCCTGGAACCATAATTACAGCACAGAGAAATGATAGAGTTGGATTCTGTGCAGGTTACAGTGGGTTCTGCACTAATCATCCAGTATGGGTTTCACTATGGGACCCTGAGGCCATTATGGCTGACCCGGGTCCCTGATACCCAGCTCGGGCCCTTCAGGGTGCTTGTGTCAATTCAATGGTTTCTGTACCAGTAATGGGACTGGTTCTTTATTGAGCCGCAATGTTACAGGAGCTCAGGGAAGGCCGTATCTCCCAGCCTGGACTCCAGCAAGGTCCTCTTGGGCAGATCTGGACCTGCAACCCAACCTGGACCTTCTAACCTGCTTTCCCCCTTCCCCAGACAGACTACCCGCCCCAACTACTTTATCCCCATCTGGGAACTGTATAAACCAGAAGCCAAGTCACTTCATGAGGTTGAACTCTCGTTCCTGGAGACATAGGGATCTGAATTTGAGCCTTCACTTTATCATGGTACCCAGGCAGGGTATAGAGACACCCCCAGCTAAACTGGACTGCTTTGTGGTGCCCGACCCAATGCAGGACTCTATATCATTCATCCCCAGGAATAATCACTTAACCACACTAACCCCCAGGTCCCACTACTGGTCACTGGTTGTCACAGTTCCACCGAAACCCACTGAAGCCCACTAATGCTCCTCACTGAAGATGCCTGACACTATCTATGTCACTATCTTTTGTGCTCCTAAGGCACCTCAGAACCTCTAGCCCTCACTGTAGCTGGTACCTGTTCGACTGGATCCTGTGCCCCATTTTGGACCAGTACTGGTCACAGTTACACCAAACCCACTAATGCTCCTCATTGAAGATGCCTGACACTATCATTTGTCACTATCTTTTGTGCTCCTAAGGCACCTCTGAACCTCTAGCCCTCGCTGTAGCTGGTACCTGTCCGACTGGATCCTGTGCCCCGTTTTGGACCAGTACTGGTCACAGTTACACCAAATCCACCAATTCTCCTCATTAAAGATGCCCAGCACTATATTGTGCTCCTAAGGCACCTCTGAACCTCCAGTCCTCACTGTAGCTGGTACCTGTCTGACTGGATCCTGTCCCCCATTTTGGACCAGTACTGGTCACAGTTAGACCAAACCCACTAATTATCCTGATTGGAGATGCCAAACACTATCTTGTGCTCCTAAGGCACCTCCGGCAGAACCGCTAGCCCTCACCCTGGCTAGTACCTGTTCCCCATCTTGGGCACTACAGAACCTCAGGATCCCATCTTACATTCACCTTCCTCATTGGGGAGGGGTGCAAGAAACTGAATGTAATTTTGCTCCAGCCGTATCTAGAGGGGCTTTGCCACCTGAATACAATTGGATTCCTACCTCACTAATACAAGGGGCACTTATTTTGTTTTACAGCCTTACCACCCAATGTTGGGGTGTGCTGGGGTCTCGGGGCAGTTACCTTGCGCTAAACCTGTCTCTGCGTATCCCTGTACCCCCCAGCACTTTCCAGTTAAAAACATGACCCGTGACTGGGCAGCACCTAGTTACCTCCCACACGCGCCTCTATCCGCCAAACCCACTCTCCCCTATAATAACAATAAGTTACCGTTACATTTATCCTGCCTGCGTCAGGGAACTCTCTGCTTTATTTTTGTCGTATTTTGTGCGTGTTTTTCCCCATTAGCCGCCTTTATGCCGCCGATCAAAGGGAATTTGTTATCTGCGCACACAGGAGACACAGAAAATCTGGGATCAGCAATGTTTTCTTTGCTTTAAATCACAATTTAGAGGAAATGTTGAGCAGAATGTGTTGGGGAAGGATACGGCGGAACTGCAATCGCTCATTATAGTGCTGTGGGCAAGGATATGCTGGGGGTTATGTTACTGCCGCCGGGCATCGTAGGCTACTGACTGTGTATTTTGATTTGGAGGCTACCCTGTTAGGTTTGCCATTGGCTATCAGCTCACAGCTTCATCTGCTAGAAAGTGGTGTATAGGGCATTACTTGCCTTGCTACACACCAGCCATATGCCCCTGTGTATTTGTGTATTTTCTCCTGCACATCACTCAGTAGTGCCTTTATAGTGCTGACCAGCCTTTGGGAAGGATTCAGCCCACAAGCAGGAGATCAAGCTGGTGGATTAATACAGGGGCAAGGTAACTAAACCATATAAATACCTGTTAGAAAACTTAATGGCACTATAGGATCTGTACATATTAGGGGACTGCTCAGCCGACCCTAGCCATCAGCTAAATCCACCTGTGATTTGGACCTTAATTTAGAGAGAACGCACTGGGATTTGGAGATGGACGGGTGGATGTGGGTCCTGGATAGACTACTCAGGCTGGCTGAGCTTATCCCTATAGAATAGAGCAGTGATTAAATGTATAAGAGGACCTTCAGGATATCGGGTGGTCCCCTTTGTGGGTCCTTCTGTGTAGCGCAATGGGTGCAATGGGTGCAATGGGCATTGCTGATGAGACCTCCTGGACCTTGGACATCTCTCCCAAGAGTAATTAGGTGCTTTCCTTCTAAGTCTTTTTCATTTATATAAATGTATATTATATATGTGACTAGCTACTTGTTTTTATTATTATTTGTTTTCATTTCCACCAATGTTTTTATGGAAACAATCTAGTATTATCCTGGGGGCTGCACTGCGTAACTGGGTTTCCCCCAAGCAGCTCTTACAGTTTAAATACAAAGTATTCCGCTTTAGTGAGGGCTGGTGTGACCAAAGGTATTTGTGGCCCTTACTTACTGGGACCTACATAGTGTGGAATAGTAGGGAGAGGCTATATCCATGCAGAACCTGAGGCAGATGCATGCTGGGTATGCTGTGTGTCCCTCTCCGGGCTGCAGGCAGTGAGTGGGGTGGTTCTGGCTCTCTCCATAATCAGTTGTGCCGCGTCTCTGCCAAGAATCCCGGTGCCTTCTGCTTTTAGCCACTTTGCAGTTTTAACTGAGGGAAGAAAACAAAACACAAGTAATGGAGCCATTCCATATCGCTCCTTCCCGCTCTCTCGCGCAGCCATGCGTCCAATCAGGCAGGAAGAGACCTTCTCTGCTTCAGTATAAACAACCCCCCCCCCGTTACCCCACTATTCAATTGGGCACTGGCAAGTGAACGGCATCTCCCAGTAGTAGTAGCTTGACATGCTGGGAGCTGGAAATAACTGCCTATATATATATTTAAAGGGAACGGGCCTTCTATCAGCTTTCCTTGATTCTTAGTGATGTCATTCGTGTCACATGACTCATTGAAAATGATGGAAAGAATAACTTCAGTTGTAGCCAAAATACAGCCAACGGCTATCGGAGGGTACTGGAAAGCCATAAAGAGTCCTTTTTTATACAGATATGGGGACCTGTTATCCAGAATGCTCGAGACCTAGGGTTTTCCAGATAAGGGATCTTTCTTTAATTTGGATCTCCATAACTTAAGTCTGCTAAAAACCCAATAGGGCTGTTCTGCCCCCAATAAGGGGTAATTATATCTTAGTTGGGATCAAGTACAGGTACTGTTTTTTTATTACAGAGAAAAGGGAATCATTTAACCATTAAATAAACCCAATAGGGCTGTTCTGCCCCCAATAAGGGGTAATTATATCTTAGTTGGGATCAAGTACAGGTACTGTTTTATTATTACAGAGAAAAGGGAATCATTTAACCATTAAATAAACCCAATAGGGCTGTTCTGCCCCCAATAAGGGGTAATTATATCTTAGTTGGGATCAAGTACAGGTATTGTTTTATTATTACAGAGAAAAGGGAATCATTTAACCATTAAATAAACCCAATAGGGCTGTTCTGCCCCCAATAAGGGGTAATTATATCTTAGTTGGGATCAAGTACAGGTACTGTTTTATTATTACAGAGAAAAGGGAATCATTTAACCATTAAATAAACCCAATAGGGCTGTTCTGCCCCCAATAAGGGGTAATTATATCTTAGTTGGGATCAAGTACAGGTACTGTTTTATTATTACAGAGAAAAGGGAATCATTTTTAAAAATTAGAATTATTATTATCATGGAGTCTATGGGAGATGGCCTTTCCGCAATTCGGAAATGGGTTTCCAGATAAGGGATCCCATACCTGTACATACAGTATATATATAATAAAAGGGGCCCAGTATAAAGTCTGTATGGGAGCAGTGTAACCCCCTCAGCAGCTGCATTGGGGGGAGCGCGCCATTTCCAGATGCATCGTAGCTTGGAATGACATAGCGTGCCGTCCTCGCTGCTCAGACTTGGGCAGAGCGGCCTTGATCAAAACCTTCTGTAATCTGAGCCCCGAGAATGAGCCAAGCGCAAATTGTTTCCAAACGCCCCAACTCCCCGGCCCTAGGAGCTTAGCCCCGTCTCACCAGCCGCCAGTTGCATAACCTCAGAGAGAGAGGATGCCCCCCCCCCCGATCAGTCTGTACGCACAAACAACATGGGTCCTGTGGGTCTGGCTCTCCATATGGAACCCCTGCCTGGGTTACGGGCATCTGGGAAAGTACTCAGAGGAGCAGGGGCCAATGGGGAAGGGACAGGGGGGGAAACCGCACAATAAAACAGAATAAAGATGTAATGGGATTCAGAGAGTTTTGTGGGCGAGTCACCTACTTGCTGGGTCCTTTGGTGCCACAGTGGGTGCCCTTGTGTGAATATCACATCTAGCACTATACTACTTACTACTGCCTGGGGCCTCGGCTATTGGCCCACTGTCCCCCTGCACCCCAGAACCCCATGGGCAGGGAACCCTTCCAACTAATTAGGGGACCCAATTTAAAAAGCTGCTGAGCAACAGAGCTTCCTTTTACCACGGCCACACCCATTAAGCGCAAACACGCCCCATTTAAACTCCGCCCATAAGCAAGTCTTGCCCCTTTTTCAATTTACAAATCAATTCAATTCTGGGCCCCCTACTGCCCCCAAGAGGGCAGTCCTGCCTACTAGTGATGCTTGGGTCAACTCAGGTCTGAATTGGGATTCAAAATAGGCCCTGGTATTCCCAGTACAGAGAGGCCCAAACAGTTCCCCCCAGCTACCTTTGCCACCTTACAGGCCTTTGGCTGGGGGGGAAGGGTGTATGTAATCATTTGGGGTGGGGCTATGATGTAAGGGGCAGGGGAAATGGGTGGACCAAGTGGGGAAAGAATGAATGTGACTGGTTAATGGGTGGGGTAATGGGCAGAGTAGGGGGGGCAGAGATGGGCCTGTAAGTATAAAGGCTGACCAGCGCAGAGAAGATGAGGAAAGGAGGGGGGTATATAGGGTATTACCGGTGAGTACATTGCCGGTAAATTTGTAATACCAGTACCGGCTCTAGTTGGGGATTTACTGACTAGGCCAGTTAAATACCAGCCAGATGGCAACTCTACCACCGGCCCAATAAATAGCGACCCTTCTGGCATTTGCCTGGGTCATTCCCGGACTACAGCAGCCATTTTGTTTGAGCTGCAATGTACTCTTCCCACCACTAGGGGGGGGCTACCTTCTCTGCCATAGTGACCAGCACTGGCCCTGTGTTTACATTCGTGTTCAGCAGATGGAACACACCCTACTTTCAACAGCAATTACATTACAAGTAACCTGGAGAGTTGCTTAGAGTTATATTTTCTTTTATTTTGCAAAAAAAGAGAAATTTTGGTTGTAAATACCCTTTAGGAAAAGCGAGAGGGAAATCGTGTGCGATGGAAATGAGCCCAGTGACTGGGTTGGAGAAGCTCATGGGGATTAAAGAGCCAGAGAATAAATACGCGGGTCATTTACGTAAAATCCAAACTAAATATTGTTCTGAATCCCTCCGACCGGCAGTTAGGCGCAGTCACACTCAGCCGGGCAAAGCTGTTTATTGCAGAAGGGATAAGTGTCAGCTGATTATTATTTACATCCTCTATTCAGGCAGTTTTTCCTACAGAAAGACCGGGTTTAGATTGAATTGGGGCTAATAAAGGGAATTTGAGCTGGGCTGGGCCGGGCAATGGAGAAAGCCCTATTGCCCCAAGTATCTCAGGTGCTTCCATGAGGGTTTATAAGACTTTTCAGTTGCAGCATTAGAATGGAAAGCACTGATTGGTGGCATGCACCAGTCTGAATTTTGATTTGGCCAGTCAGGTTCTTGGTTATGACCACTACAGCGTAGCTTTGGCTGATAACGTACTGGTTGTTGGACATTTCTTGGTTCAACCTCTTTGGAGGCTCAACCTTCCAGGGCCCCACTTTTTAGCTCATAACAGGGTTACAGATAGATGAAAACATTAGTGTATCTGTGGTTCAGCCATAGTTCTAATAATATATTTAACAGCAAATGTGTTCACCCCAAATCTCACGCTAACTGACCTTCTAGCTGGGCTTTCAGGGGTATCCAGGAAAGCAGATAGGCCTTATCCCCAAAGCTCAACCTAACTAACCTTCTAGCTGGGCTTTCTGGGGTATCCAGGAAAGCAAATAGGCCTTATCCCCAAAGCTCAACCTAACTAACCTTCTAGCTGGGCTTTCTGGGGTATCCAGGAAAGCAGATAGTCTTTAACCCTAAATCTCAACCTAACTAACCTTCTAGCTGGGCTTTCTGGGGTATCCAGGAAAGCAAATAGGCCTTATCCCCAAAGCTCAACCTAACTAACCTTCTAGCTGGGCTTTCTGGGGTATCCAGGAAAGCAGATAATCTTTAACCCTAAATCTCAACCTAACTGACCTTCTAGCTGGGCTTTCTGGGGTATCCAGGAAAGCAGATAGTCTTTAACCCTAAATCTCAACCTAACTAACCTTCTAGCTGGGCTTTCTGGGGTATCCAGGAAAGCAAATAGGCCTTATCCCCAAAGCTCAACCTAACTAACCTTCTAGCTGGGCTTTCTGGGGTATCCAGGAAAGCAGATAGTCCTTAACCCTAAATCTCAACCTAACTGACCTTCTAGCGGGGCTTTCTGGGGTATCCAGGAAAGCAGATAGTCTTTAACCCTAAATCTCAACCTAACTAACCTTCTAGCTGGACTTTCTGGGGTATCCAGGAAAGCAAATAGGCCTTATCCCAAAGCTCAACCTAACTGACCTTCCAGCTGGGCTTTCTGGGGTATCCAAAAATCAAATAGGCCTTATCCCAAAGCTCACCCTAACTTCTAGCTGGGCTTACATTGGTATCCAGAAAAGCAAATAGGCATTATCTCCGAATTTCACAGTAACTGACCTTCTTCACCCTTCTTCGCCCATCTTCACCCTTACCGGCCTTCAGACTGAGTCCCTGGTTACCATTGCTGTAGCCCCTCCCAAGATGGCCAGCCCCACTGGTTAGGACCATAGTCTTTCTGGAATGTGAACTTCGCCTTAGCCGCAATTCTATTGCAGACAGACAAAGTTTCCCCTAGAATTGCCTTGTATTTGGTTTCCCTCAATCCTAGTTTCCAGTCCCAGGCTACCAGCTCCACCTTCCACCATACTTTCCCATAGGGATGTTGTTCTCACTGTTGGTTTGTGCCAACATGGGCCTCATCAGACAACAGAGGCTCTTCCTACTTGTTCTGCTGATCCGATCACTACGTTTTGGTGGATGGCCAAGTCACAGTTGTGCCATATTCTTTCCTTAAACAGTTGGTGTACTGGTGCTCCTAGATACCTTTCTGGAGAAGGATGAGCCCCCAGCTGGGGTTGTGGGAGGTACAGCTCTGGTAGGATAGGAAATGTCTAGCCCGCAGCCCTCCTGCTGTGTTAGAAGACCCCAGAATTATTATCATTATCTGCTCACGCCTCTCTTTTGGCCAGAGCTATGTTAATGAACCCTTGTAAATGTCAGATGCTCAGTGAGAGCAGACCTGCGGAGCCTCGTGATGTTCCTGTAATGTCTGCCCTGGCCCCGGCAGCGCTAATAGCTTCATCCTTGTAATATTATTTACTGGCTCCGTCGCATTATCTCTGCATGAGGAGAAGCCCAGAAGGGTTTCCTCTGCAGTAGCGCTGTCCTCCCCATCGTGTGTCTGCTGGCAGGGCTCCCGCTCTTCCACTGATAGCAGAAAGCCACAATCCCGATAAAACTGCTCTCTGGAGGAGCTCCGGGGGCTCCCAGGCAGCAGTCTCAGGCCAAGCAGACCCAGTGTATAAAAAGCTTTATCTTCTGAATATTTAGTGAACTGTGAGAAGATATTGGGCCCTATTTGCTATTGCCCCTGCCACTAGTGCAAAATCACGCCCTTTGTTGTGTGTCTGTTTTGGACTTGGGCCAGGGACAGTGCTGTAGAGATGTGCGGCCAACCCTTTAGCCCACAGGCCTGGTGACTTCAGGCCAAAAAATAGTCCTCCACTTTGGGTTTGGGTCATCATTGCCTCTCCGCAGCGCACTTATTATTTTCATTTGTTCCCTGCGGCTGAGCCTCAGTAAGCCAGCCTCTTCATTGGTGGTCTCTGGGGCCTGCTCCATTCTGATGTCAACTGAGGGGATGGGCAGGACCCAGTCTTTTTATTTACCCTCCAGCCAGGTTGAGAAGGGGTGAACTAGGGTCAGTGATGGCTCGGAAAATGTCCAGCCAACACATCACTACAATACTATACATATGGGTAGGAGGTGCCATAGTGTTTCCCTTAGACAGTACAGTATGAGGGTACAGCTTATTGTGTGCCCAGAACATTCCTTCTCTGTATATTTGTATTTATACATATGGGTAGGAGGTGCCATAGTGTTTCCCTTAGACAGTACAGTATGGGGGTACAGCTTATTGTGTGCCCAGAACATTCCTTCTCTGTATATTTGTATTTATACATATGGGTAGGGGGTGCCATAGTGTTTCCCTTAGACAGTACAGTATGGGGGTACAGCTTATTGTGTGCCCAGAACATTCCTTCTCTGTATATTTGTATTTATACATATGGGTAGGAGGTGCCATAGTGTTTCCCTTAGACAGTACAGTATGGGGGTACAGCTTATTGTGTGCCCAGAACATTCCCTCTCTGTATATTTGTATTTATACATATGGGTAGGAGGTGCCATAGTGTTTCCCTTAGACAGTACAGTATGGGGGTACAGCTTATTGTGTGCCCAGAACATTCCTTCTCTGTATATTTGTATTTATACATATGGGTAGGAGGTGCCATAGTGTTTCCCTTAGACAGTACAGTATGGGGGTACAGCTTATTGTGTGCCCAGAACATTCCTTCTCTGTATATTTGTATTTATACATATGGGAGGGAGGTGCCATAGTGTTTCCCTTAGACAGTACAGTATGGGGGTACAGCTTATTGTGTGCCCAGAACATTCCTTCTCTGTATAATTGTATTTATACATATGGGTGGGTTGCTGCTATATTGCTTCTCTATGGTTTTTGCAGCACTGCTATAAAGTGATACTGCTATCCTCTTGACTTCTGCCCTCCCTATCGCTATATATCTTGCTGCTAAAGGTATTGCTACCTGTGTGTGTGGGGAGGCACTGAATTACCAATGGCAAACATGGCACATCGGGTGCTCAGTGTCTCTCCCATGTGTGTGCCATTCCCAGCTGGGCAGGGGCGGGGGGCAGATCTCACAGGGCTGTATCCCACAGAGCTGGGGCAGATAATGAGCAGACGGGGCCCTGCCCACTTCCGAGTAAGAACCGCCCATTTTGGAATCCACCAATCAGGGCCACCCAGTATAGGATTTGCTATGAGAGTATTGGGGAGGGGGGGTGAATGTTTTGCAGGTCACTGCCTAACCAGTATCATAGGGTCAAGGCCGGGGCTGGTATTAATAGTGTTTGTTATGACCTTTTGTTCTGTCCCTGATTTGCCCTCTAGGGGGCAGTTATCAGTTACACCACTGACTTTAAGTACCCACAAACACTATTTGAAATAAAGCTTTGGCTGGACCCCCCCCCCCCCCCTCCACCTTTTAGAAATAGCTATAATTAATTGTTAGCCCTGTGGTTTATAAAGAAATGGAGATTGTGCCAAAGCCAATTGGGAAAGGAGCTGCGCCTATAAAGTTTCAGTTGTGCTATTAGGAAGGAATATTTGGTACTGGGAGTTCTGGGTATTCAGTTCCAGGGGTGGGTATTGGGGGGGGGCGCAGTCAGGCCTGACACCATAGCAACCCTTTCACATAACTCACAGCCATTAAAGAGATGATGGGAGTTTTGTCACCATACAATAAGCCATATCTTCTGAAAAGGGGGTGGAGCTTGGCTAAGCGAATCAGATCTTGGCTTGTACAGATCAAGGTGTGGTCAGAATCCCAGGCTTTCTCTACCCTCCAAGCGCCACCTTGAAAAAAGAGACCATTGGACACTGCAGAGATGTCATTCCATGTCATTAGTTGAATAATAATCCAGTCCTGGAATTGGAAAGACCTTCTGTTACTGTTTATAGTGGAACACGGCATTACTGGTGCCAGGACCGGATCATTATGTTCCATCGGACATGGAGTTATTGAAGTGGTTTCCCTAATCCCCCTGCACATTAAGCTGATTGGCCAAACTCCAAGTGTCATCTCAGACATTCCTTCATACCTGGGAGTTACGCTATGGCCAAATCGGACTGGGCGTGGGGCGTCAGCTGATCAGGAAATAATGAGGGGAAGCAGCACATCCAATTATTCCGAATGGGACAGAAAAATGTAGGAGTGGGCACAGATACAATAATGTCGGAGGGGCAAAGAAGTGGGGAGAGGGGGGAGAGGGGGAGAGAGGGAGAGGGGGAGAGAGGGGGGAAATAGTTACGAGGAGGAGGATAAAAGAAAGTCATAAGTGGACAGAGGAAATATAGGAAGGGGCAGAGAAGGGATGAAAAGAATGAGAAAGTAAGAGGAAAAGGGGACAGAAATAGAGAAAGGAGCAAAGAAAGGGGGGCATTTAGAAGGTAAGTGGAAAAGAAAGTCAATAGGAAAAGAAAGTACAGAGAAGGAGGGGAGAGGAAAAAAGGAAAGAAAAAGTAGTGGGCGGAGCAAAGAAAATCAGGAAGGGACAGAAGACAAAAAAGGGAGAAAAACAATAGGATGGGGAGGAGCAAAAGGCAAAAAGGAACAGGTATAGAGAAGGGGGGGGGACTAGAAAAAAAGGCAGAATGGAAGAAATTTAGGAAAGACGGGAGAAAAGAAAGTCAGGAGAGGCAGAAAGAAAGAGAAAGGGAATAGGGAAAGGGGGAGTAGAATAGTCGAAGGGCCAGAACAGGGGGTCGGAGAGAATAGAGAAAGGGACTGAGAAGGGGGGATGTAATTAAGGTGGAACACAGGAAAGAAGAAGCTCAATGGACTCCTGTAACAGGTTTCCCTGTGGGGCCCCCAGTGCTGCCAGTTGGTACAGTCCCTATGTGACTAGACTTGGTACCATCAGAGCTACACAACTGCCTTTAACATCTCATTGTCCCACTGGCGCTACAGCCACAGCTCCTCCATCTTGTTCCACATTATCAGTCTGTTTCAGCTGGAGGGGAAAAGGCCAACCCTGACTTCTCTCATTGTCCCACTGGCGCTACAGCCACAGCTCCTCCATCTTGTTCCACATTATCAGTCTGTTTCAGCTGGAGGGGAAGAGGCCAACCCTGACTTCTCTCATTGTCCCACTGGCGCTACAGCCACAGCTCCTCCATCTTGTTCCACATTATCAGTCTGTTTCAGCTGGAGGGGAAGAGGCCAACCCTGACTTCTCTCATTGTCCCCATTCTGTAGACCCGGCGAGGGGGGCAGTAACGCTGACAGAGCTGTTCCCATTCACCTTCCCGATACTGTTTGTGTTCCCCCCACCGCGCAGGGCTGCGAGTGCTCGCAAGGGATCCGCACATCATTGTTGTCCCTGTTTAATAGCCATGGAGCAGAAGGCAACCCCTCCATATAAACTCCTCCGCCGCTGCCATCACATATTTACAGCAAACTCATGGCTTTTATTGTAATGCTGAGAGTAGTGTGCCGAGTCGCAATTGTAACTAGAACTGCAGTGGAAGTCGCCATCTGTCCCTTTATGTACATCTAGATCTGTCCCATAGAGCTGCTACATACATATATACATACATAGCTACATTGTTACAGAGTGGGGAATAGAAATGGCTACACAGATATATATATATATATCCACTAGGAATGTGCCAATAATGTATATTGGGAAATTGCTTAGAATTATGGTTTCTTTCATTAGGCAGCCTTTTATTTTGGTGTTTACATCGCATTGTGCAGGGCTTGGTCCAATCATGTTTATATATACAAAGAACTGCCCTGAAAATAATAGTAAGATAATCCCAGTTTAAAAAATAGGGTATAGTCCCCCTTTAGTTGGAGCATCTGGGGGTAAATGTAGGGAAACATTCTGCAAACAGGGCATATTGAGCTCTCAATTGATTATGAAAAATGTCTGTGCTTGTGAATGAAGACCAACGTATGTGACAGCTGCACAAAATCCATTTTGTACCCTCGGAATGTTCTAGCGAAATCCCAGGCCGTGTCACACAATTACATTACATGTCACAGAATTCCGAGAGAACGAGAGTTCAGCTAACGAAATTGGGGGATTTGGCCGGATTACACGCGAGTGGGAAGTGAATAAAGAGCAGATTCCGGGTTAATTGACACTAAGCCCCGGCGCAATAACATCCATATATCCATCTATACAGCCGGTGTGGGGAACCAATGACAGGGGAGCCTCTCTCTCTCGCGCTTGGTTGGATAAAACGATTGGTGCAAGAGATTTCTCTGGGCCAGTGCATGTCAGCTGCGCCCGCTCCGTGTCTCGCCATTAAATAAGCATCATTCCCAGATAAGAATAACTGGCTCCCATCCCAGGGGGGTATGATATCAGTCTGTCCGAGAGGAACCACTTTGTCTCCATAACAGGTCGGCTCAATAGAGGAATAAAGGATTTCCGATTGGTTGGCATTTCACCATTAACCATTGGCAGTGCTACTGTAACCCCTGAGTGGCAAAGGGCAAGTTAAATGTACTCAACCACTGTCCTGGGTCATTCCTGTAGCACATGGAGTAAAAGGAGTAACGCTTGCCCTTGATTTGTAACCCAAAGCTAGCAATCAGCGGGTTGTCCATTACATTAGAATAGTGGGGGCTCATATTGTAAAGCAGTTATTCCCTATAACAGGGCCCCCCAACCTTTCTTACTCGTGAGCCACACCCAAATCAATAAAGACTTGGGGAGCAACACAAGCACCATAAAAGTTCATGGAGGAGCCAAATAAGGGCTGTGATTGGCTATTAGGCAGCCTCTATGCACCCTATCAGCTTACAGGGGGCTTTAATTGGTAGGAAATCTTGTTTTTATTCAACCAAAACTTTCCCCCAAGTCAGGAATTCAAAAATAACTCCCTGGTTTGGGGGCACTGAGAGCAACACCCAAGGGGCTGGGGAGCAACATGTTGTCCCTGAGCCACTGGTTGGGGATCACTGTCCTATAACATAACCTCTTTTTTCTCCTGAGGGGGCAATACATTGTAGTTAGCCGGCCAATGGCTCTGTAGGCCAAGTGGTTGGACATTGTGTAATTTGCCCATCTACTGATGCCTTTTCCACCCAGACAGGTAAGATTTTTGTCCAACAAAGGTGTCATAGATACCCCTGACAGTTGGGCAACTGGTCAACAAAATCCAGGTAAATATGGCCGATTGTACATGGTTGGTAACCCTCAAAGTGAAGCAATATGACATTCTAACCATATGTTGGTGTTAATAAGCCTGTGACTGTGCAGGAATTGCATGGGTTCTGTCTGTTCCGCTGATTTCCTTGACTTTGCGATGCCCATACCTGGTTTGAGCGCTTCAGTATGCTGGTCATCCTCCTCAACTGCGTGACTCTAGGGATGTTCCACCCCTGTGAAGACATTGCTTGTGATTCTCAGCGCTGTAAGATCCTGCAGGTAAGTACAACTGAATATCACCATGTCATCAATGTGCATAGAAATGCATTGTGAGCTGGCAGCCCCCCCAGATATCACCGAATTGGTTCAGATTATGGGGGTCTCTGGTTGACTCTTTGGCCCAACTTGGCATCCTTCCTAGAAACCAGCTTGGCTCTTAAAAATATAAAATGTGTGTTCCTAATTTTTTTAGAAAAAGATATGTCCAACCTAATAACTCTAAAAGATGGGGTGCCAAAATGACCCCCCTGCTTTTTTATTGATTTGGATATGTCCAGTCAAGGGACTGACATAATCCTTTTTTGAGAACAGGACATGTCATTATAGGGACAACTTTCTCCAAGTCTAGAACTGCTTATGTCCATTCATGAAACTTTGGAGCACCTTTGCTTAACTTTTTATGGAATGGGACCCAGATTAACTGTGGATTCAGCCTTCAGAGGCTCGTGGGGACCCAAGTTTAGAGCTTGACCACTGCCTCAGCAACAGTTTCTAATAACTCTAGAACCGGATATGTCCAATACACAGTGCTCACTTGTCAACCTTTTTTGTTAACTGTAGAACTCGTGTCCAGTCAGCCGACACTGATCCTTTTAGAGAAGGGTTGCCCACTCTTATAACTCTAATTACTCAACTCTAGAACAGGGGTGTCTAATCTTTGCAAGCTCTTGCTCTAGAACAGGATATGTTCCATCAACAACTTAAAAAGGGGGTGTGCAGTTGTCACCACAACTGCCTACACTGACTATTCTAAAGAAGCGTTGTCTTCTCCTTAAACCCTAATAACGCAAATAACTCTAGAACAGGACTGTCTAAGCTTTACAAGTTCTTGCAAACTCTAGACCAGAATATTTCTAAACTGCAGCCTCTGACAATTGTAGAAAGGGGTGTGCAATTAGTACAAGGGTTGTCACTCTTCAAACTCAACTCTAGAACAGGGCCATCCCATCTGCACAAGTTCTTGCAACATCTAGAACAGAGTAAGTCCAATCTGAAGCCTCTGACAATTCTAGAGGGGGTTCTTCTCGTCCAATCTGTAGCCTACAGCTCTAGAACAGTTGATGTGGCCTTTCCAACCAGTCCTGGCCTGCTGCATGATGGGAGTTTATTTGCATTTATGGAATGATTCCCAATCGTTTCTCAGTTCTTTCTTTTTCTACGTTTTGCTCCAGGGCTTCGATGATTTCATTTTTGCCTTTTTCGCGGTGGAGATGATTATAAAGATGTTGGCCCTGGGAATATTCGGGAAGCAATGCTATCTGGGAGACACCTGGAACTGCCTAGACCTCGTTATAGTGGTGGCAGGGTAAGAGCCGTTATTTTGCTAAATGATTTTTTCTTATATCGCTATAAAAATAGATTTTGTTACAATAATAGTCATTTCTGCGCATCGACAAGAATATAAAATAAACGATCTGTTGAAATTGTACATTAGCTTTTTAATGCCTCCAGTAACTACTATAGAACCATTTTAAAGGGGAACTCCGCCCAAATATAACAATTTCAAGCAACTTTGCAATACACCTATCTACCTACCTATGCAATGGCAGTATCCCACTACAGGGGTCGATATGGGGGATTTGCAATGTGTGCGCTGGCTGTAAGGGTTAAGTCTATCTATGCATAGTGCTTTAAGTGAACAGACACTCAGAGGTGCCATTAAACTCCCCTGCAATTAGAGAGAGCAATGAGCTGAGAGTCACAGGGGGAGGATCGTTCAGCCGGGGAGGTGGCGGCGTGACAGGGGCGCTTAAGCTTTATGGCGTGAAAAACAACGCAGGCAGTATAACTAATCCTATGTTACACCGTGTTCCTAATATACTGTATATAAGGTAATGTATAAGGTATATTATATACATATGTTTCCTTATACAGTAGAGTTAAATAATGCTGTAAATATGTCTGGGCCTGGGTCCTGGCATTCCAAGTACCCAGAGGCCCAAACAGCCCCCCAGCCCAATAAATAGTGACTATGGCACCTTACAGCAGCCCCTCTGGCATTTGCCTGAACCCACAGATTGCCAGTCTGGGCCTGGGTCCTGGCATTCCAAGTACCCAGAGGCCCAAACAGCCCCCCCCCAGCCCAATAAATAGTGACTGTCTATGGCACCTTACAGCAGCCCCTCTGGCATTTGCCGGAACCCACAGATTGCCAGCCTGATGCCTAGGGCAAGGGCCTAACTACAGTCACTACCCCTATAGAGAGTGGGAATTGCCACCAAGTCCTGCCCCATGTTACCCTGAAAAGCACATGGTGCTGAATTTTGGACCAATACCTGCCCAGTGCTTGATGGCAGCTCCCATTGACTTAGGATAGGGGGTGATTACTCACAAAGACAAAAAGAAACCCTAGAATGCCTAAAGGGGTGTTTATTTTTGCTGCTACTGATTAAAGACCCCCCACCTTGCCTCACAGCCGAATCACCTTAAAAAAAACAATCAAGGGAACTTTAGTTAGAATTCTATTTCTATTTGGGAAGAGCAGAATTCCGCCCAGACAGGACATATTTGTACCAGCCGCTTCAGCCCAGCAGCCATGTTTCTGCCATCGCCAAAGGTCAGCGTTGGGATGCCGATCGTGCAAACCGCAGCCCTTTTTTTAATTTCTCTCCCCCCTCCTCCCCGCGTTTCTTTTTTATTTGCATCCAATTTGGGCCGCAGGCTGGAATTTTCATACGAGGTGTTACCCGGCCTTGTCTTTATTTTCGTGTGTGTGCGCGGGGCAACGCTGCCTCATTTTCTTTTGCTTTCACGCGGGGGGAAAACCGACACCCTCGCCTTTTGTGAGCTCTTTCCTTCAAAAACAAAGCAGGCACCTGGTTTGAATTAAAGTCTGTTTCAGCGCACAAGAATCCCCTGGCTGCAGCGAAGAATCCACATAAATATCCGCGCGCCGCGGCCAAGAATATGAGTGGTGTTGCCGAGGATTGAGGCGTTTCGGATCTCATGTCTTACCGACTTTGCGTGGAGCACAGAGTAGCCTTGGGGAGCTATTTAATGAACTGGAATTTCCTGGAAAGGCATTCACTGCTGACAGGCGCGCTGTGCCTTTAAAATGCTGGCTCGCTCAGAGTCTGGGATTCGTTTGGGAGAAGGTGGCGGTGAAACCCGTTCGGCCGCTCAATCAAAAAGTGTCTTCCCGTCCCACAAAAAAAAAAGAATTTATCCGCACAAAAAGCGCCGCGTGAGACCCAAAGTCACGCCGATCCCTTCCATTATTAATCGCCCAATGGGAGGAGAATAAAAAAGGGTTGCATTCAATAAGAATATTGTCTTTATGTTTTTGTGTTTAGGATGCTGGAATATTCTCTAGACCTCCAAAATGTCACCTTCTCCGCAGTGCGCACTGTCAGAGTCCTCCGCCCGCTGAGAGCCATTAACCGAGTGCCAAGTAAGTGTCCTTTCAGGCTTGTAAAATGTACGGCGGCCATTGTGCAAAGGCAAAAGACATCGCCCGCGTAGGAGACACAATTGGGCCCTTTGTTGGCGGGACGGCCCGTCGTTTGTACGGTACCAGGGTTGTCCACTTTGATGCCCTCCTACTGCTGCTGGTAAAGTACAACAAGGGAATGGCAACTGTTCTAGATAAAGCTGGATGAACAATGGGGCAGAAGGAACCGCCACTACAGGCCCCATTGCAAATACAGGCCCATTGTGCACAAGGAAAGTGCAATTCTTCTTCTGTAACTGCACTTACCATTGCCAGGTCCATTCCATCTGACCGCCATGTGGTTCCATCTTGCCATCCCGCCCTGGCCACATACACATGTCATAAACTTCCTGGCATTAATGTACTGAGCTGGGCCAGGGGAGATGCAAGGGAGCCCTGGGGAAATGAAACAAGATGGCAGCATGGTGGTCAGATGGAATGAACCTGGGCTTTGGGCTGGTGTGTCATGGCAGCTACAGTGGCCTCTGTTGGACACCGCAGACCAAATGCAGAGATAGGAACCTTAAGTTACCCATACACTGCTGCCAACTGTCGGTCACGGGATCCTGGTGGGTGCATGGGGCTAATTTTCACACATAGGTGCTGGTATTTTTCCAGCCCAGAGAGACAGCCTAGAGGGCCAGGCTTACAAATATACTGGAAATTTACCTTGTAATTCCCTGACCTTCCTTTCCTCATTGCAAAGCTATGCCCCCCTATGACCCACCCATGTAAGCACCCAATCACCTTCAATCCCTGCTCCCACCACAGCCATCACTCCATCCCCACGCCCTCTCAGGTACTGGCTGGTATTATATCCTGGCCAATAAAACACCTGCAAAGGCTGGTGCCTGTTTCTGACAATGTAGTCCCACCCCTGGCCATTTTACAGGTCTTGCTACAATTGGTTCAACCCAATAAGGTCCGGTACATGGATGGCCAAATCGGGCAGAGATCTGCAGACTTTCCGATGAGCATATCTCAATGGGTATAGCTAGAAAAAGTTTTGTGGGCACAATAAGCCTGCTTAGTGTCTGCTAAAGGAGACAGAAGAAGAAGAAAAGCCTTACGGGAAGGCTCTGTAGAGCGGCCATTAGTGTAGGAACCAAAACATAAGCCAGAAATCTAGAATGTGAAGCAGCCCCCCCCCCCCATGATCAATACGTATCCGCACTGAGACAATAAAGATGAATTGGGTAGAAGAGACTTCCCATTGACAATTCTGACACTCGTCACCGCACTCGAGGGAAGCAATTTTCACGTGTTCCGGGACACGGTACGATTGAGAGGTCACGCTGGGGCCTGAGGGGAAATATAATGAAGTCTTAATTGCAGTTGGTCCCACGGATGGATGTGATGTTGATCAATGATATTGGATAATTCAGGCCTGTTGGGATTAGAATCTCCCAAGCCCATCGTTTCCTCTGGTGTAACTGGCCAACATCTCTGGCTTGGGTTGTGACCCAATAGGCCAAATGCATCATATTGATTCCTGACTAGTATTTTCCCCTCATTCTCTAACTTCTGGACCCCAATCCTATACCCTTTGGAACCTACTGAGTAGACCTTCTTCTCGCTTGTTCCAGGTATGCGCATTTTGGTGACGTTGCTGCTGGACACCCTGCCGATGCTTGGGAACGTCCTTCTCCTGTGTTTCTTCGTTTTCTTCATCTTTGGGATTGTGGGAGTCCAACTGTGGGCGGGGCTTCTACGAAACCGCTGCTTCCTTCCTGAAAACTTCAGTCTGTAAGTTTCCTGGAAAAATGCAATCGAGGTTGCTGGGAATCTATAGGTGACTCCCCATGGTGTCTCTGCTCTATCTGACCACCTTCCACATGGTTGTTGGCCAAACACTATTCCATCTGATCTCTCTGAAACTCGTGGACATGGTCTACCTCAGTGGGTGGGCCTAAGAATACCCATATTAACCAATCCTAGTTCCACTTAAAGACCACTCTCTATTACATCTTATCCTAAGGGGAGTGATAGGATAGGATAGTGAAAGGATTTTTATGACCCCAGTCTGCTTATGGGCTCCATGGACTTCTTTTAATGATATAATCCTTTTAATATAATCTGGCCCTCAGACTAGTAGAATAAAAAAATAACTGGGCTACTACATGTACAAGGTGGGATCTACAAGATCTAAACATTGGTATTCTTTCTAGTTTACCAGGCCTGTTGTCCTCAATTGCACATATTGTGTGTCTAGAACATTCCTTCTCTGTATATTTGTATTTATACATATGGGTAGGGGGTGCCATAGTGTTTCCCTTAGACAGTACAGTATGGGGGTACAGCTTATTGTGTGCCCAGAACATTCCTTCTCTGTATATTTGTATTTATATATATGGGTAGGGGGTGCCATAGTGTTTCCCTTAGACAGTACAGAAGAATAGTCCTACTCAGTAGAATGCCAGAAGATGACAGTTCCTATTTTCACCCCTTTTTAATCCCTGCAGGCCGGTCTCCTTGGAATTGGAGAGATACTACCAGACGGAAAATGAGGATGAGAACCCATTCATCTGCTCTCAGGCCAGAGAGAATGGGATGCGCTACTGCCGCAACGTGCCCGCCATGAGAGAGGATGGCCTGGAATGTACACTGGACCATTATTTCTATAACAATACCAGTAACACCTCCTGTGTCAACTGGAACCAGTATTACACCAACTGTTCAGCTGGGGAGCACAACCCATTCAAAGGTGCTATCAATTTTGATAATATTGGGTACGCCTGGATAGCGATATTTCAGGTGAGACCGTCACTTTAAATAAACATTATATAGAAACAGTGGCACAGATCCTATCTGATTACCCCACTGTAAGCAGCAGTCCTGCCCTGCTTTATGGCTGAGATTCTAGCTATCTGTATAACAGAGCATTCTGTCACAGTGGCACAGATCCTATCTGATCCCCCCATTGTAAGCAGCAGTCCTGCCCTGCTTTATGGCTGAGATTCTAGCTATCTGTATAACAGAGCATTCTGTCACAGTGGCACAGATCCTATCTGATCCCCCCATTGTAAGCAGCAGTCCTGCCCTGCTTTATGGCTGAGATTCTAGCTATCTGTATAACAGAGCATTCTGTCACAGTGGCACAGATCCTATCTGATCCCCCCCCCATTGTAAGCAGCAGTCCTGTCCTGCTTTATGGCTGAGATTCTAGCTATCTGTATAACAGAGCATTCTGTCACAGTGGCACAGATCCTATCTGACCCCCCCCCCCATTGTAAGCAGCAGTCCTGTCCTGCTTTATGGCTGAGATTCTAGCTATCTGTATAACAGAGCATTCTGTCACAGTGGCACAGATCCTATCTGATCCCCATTGTAAGCAGCAGTCCTGTCCTGCTTTATGGCTGAGATTCTAGCTATCTGTATAACAGAGCATTCTGTCACAGTGGCACAGATCCTATCTGATCCCCCTATTGTAAGCAGCAGTCCTGCCCTGCTTTATGGCTGAGATTCTAGCTATCTGTATAACAGAGCATTCTGTCACAGTGGCACAGATCCTATCTGATCCCCCCATTGTAAGCAGCAGTCCTGCCCTGCTTTATGGCTGAGATTCTAGCTATCTGTATAACAGAGCATTCTGTCACAGTGGCACAGATCCTATCTGATCCCCCTATTGTAAGCAGCAGTCCTGCCCTGCTTTATGGCTGAGATTCTAGCTGTCTGTCACTGGTATTTATTGCATTGTATCGGGCAGGGGTGGGTTTTGGCCAAGGGCATGTAATACCCAATCATGGCACCTGACTGTGTAAGAAAAAGTCTATGTTGGCTTTGGGAAGGGCCCGGGAATCTGTTGGCCGCAGGGAGTCTATTGGCCGCAGTCCCATCTTTTCCCTACAACAGAAACTTCTTGTTAATTATCACCCCCCCCCCCCCCCGAATCTCATTAGATATAGAGGAAAAACCAGACAAAAAGCTAAATATAGAAGTGGGAATAGAAAAGGGAAATGGATGAACTTAATTATCACTTGATTTGTGTTTATTATTATTTCTGCCTGTAATATACCTTTATCCATTCTACTTCTACATTGTCTGCTGCAGCAACTGTGTCAGAGATATATACTGGGACCGGGCTTCCTGGATCTCTGCCCAGACTCTGTGCCCCTGCGTGAATTTGTTTGAGGTCTGTTACAGTGCAGCCATCCCTGTCAGGTCCCATTCTGTGTGGCACAGGGGGTACCTACACTGGCATAGCTCATTACAGGCTATGATCAAACAGGCTGTTCCTGCTGAATTGTGCTTAGTACAGGGGAATCCCTATGTGCCATAGTTTTATGGTATCTCTCTGTACAGGCTATGAGCAAACTTAGGGGGCTGTACCTGCTGAATTGTGCTTAGTACAGGGGAATCCCTATGTGCCATAGTTTTATGGTATCTCTCTGTACAGGCTATGAGCAAACTTAGGGGGCTGTACCTGCTGAATTGTGCTTAGTACAGGGGAATCCCTATGCTTCCATAGTTTTATGGTATCTCTCTGTACAGGCTATGAGCAAACTTAGGGGGCTGTTCCTGCTGAATTGTGCTTAGTACAGGGGAATCCCTATGTGCCATAGTTTTATGGTATCTCTCTGTACTGGCTATCAGCAAACTTAGGGGGCTGTTCCTGCTGAATTGTGCTTAGTACAGGGGAATCCCTATGTGCCATAGTTTTATGGTATCTCTCTGTACAGGCTATGCGCAAACTTAGGGGGCTGTTCCTGCTGAATTGTGCTTAGTACAGGGGAATCCCTATGTGCCATAGTTTTATGGTATCTCTCTGTACAGGCTATGAGCAAACTTAGGGGGCTGTTCCTGCTGAATTGTGCTTAGTACAGGGGAATCCCTATGTGCCATAGTTTTATGGTATCTCTCTGTACTGGCTATCAGCAAACTTAGGGGGCTGTTCCTGCTGAATTGTGCTTAGTACAGGGGAATCCCTATGTGCCATAGTTTTATGGTATCTCTCTGTACAGGCTATGCGCAAACTTAGGGGGCTGTTCCTGCTGAATTGTGCTTAGTACAGGGGAATCCCTATGTGCCATAGTTTTATGGTATCTCTCTGTACTGGCTATCAGCAAACTTAGGGGGCTGTTCCTGCTGAATTGTGCTTAGTACAGGGGAATCCCTATGCTGCCATAGTTTTATGGTATCTCTCTGTACAGGCTATGAGCAAACTTAGGGGGCTGTTCCTGCTGAATTGTGCTTAGTACAGGGGAATCCCTATGCTGCCATAGTTTTATGGTATCTCTCTGTACAGGCTATGAGCAAACTTAGGGGGCTGTTCCTGCTGAATTGTGCTTAGTACAGGGGAATCCCTATGTTGCCATAGTTTTATGGTATCTCTCTGTACAGGCTATGAGCAAACTTAGGGGGCTGTTCCTGCTGAATTGTGCTTAGTACAGGGGAATCCCTATGTGCCATAGTTTTATGGTATCTCTCTGTACTGGCTATCAGCAAACTTAGGGGGCTGTTCCTGCTGAATTGTGCTTAGTACAGGGGAATCCCTATGTGCCATAGTTTTATGGAATCTCTCTGTACAGGCTATGAGCAAACTTAGGGGGCTGTTCCTGCTGAATTGTGGTTGGTACAGGGCAATTAGTAACCTTTATAGACAAGCTAAAGGTGCTGTGCCAGGTAGTAAAGGGGAGAGATGACATTCCTGTAGGCACTACCCCCCATCCTCCCATGTTGGACCGTTCCAATCTGTTACTCCAAATCCCCCAGCGCAGCCCATAAATATTTACTCTCTGTGCCGATAGGGTGTTCATTTTCCTACAACAGTGACTGCGGCCTTCACACTTTGTTTCCCCCGTGATTTATTCATGAAGTTGTGTGTGTGGGGTGGGAGCAAATTGCTTCGGGGTCACACACAGCCCCGGCTATTCTCTGTGGCCTCATTAATGGGAAACCTTCTGGTTTTATTTCCTTTTTAAAGACACATTGACAAGCGCACTCTGTGCCTTAATGGCAACGACTTATTTAGTGCAGTTATTGATGGCAGCGGCTCGACACGGGGAAATACACGCGTCATACATGTCTGTGTCGCCCTTTGGGCTCCGGGGTAGCAGATACACTTCCAGCTTGGGGTGACACATATTGGGAATGCTGACCCTCACCTTTATGGGGGGGAAAGTGGCAAAAAAAGGCACATTTATCTGTTTATATTACTGCAACTAACAATAAAGTGATGATTACAGAAACACGTAATGGTACAATCTCCTAGGGCCAAATACTGAGCCGGATCCATAGCCTAATTTGCATATTCAAATTGGATAAGAAATTAAAAAAAATATAAAAACAAAATTATGTTCAGTGTTTTAGACTGCAATAGTCACATGACTTTCAGGGGTTTGGATTGGTTTGGCAGCACATTAGGAATTCACCAAATTCAGAAGTTGGTTTGGCCGAATCCCAGCAGTTTTTGGTTTTTCTCATGCGCCTTAGGGAGACCCCAAAATGGTTTTGTTGTAAAGTCCAGTAGGCCAGCCAATCAGAACTAACGGGAAGGGGCACAAGTTCCCTGATCTGTGGCAGCGACTTATTAAGCCCTAAGAATGAGTTTCCCTCGGCGATGCTAGCGATCAATAACGCCTAATTACGGTTGCTAGGAGACATGCAACAAAAAAAAAGAGTTGATTGGATGGGATTTTCCTTTGAAGCGGCATTTAGGCAGCGTTGTACTTTTCCCGAGCGTTACATAAGCGCCATGGCTGTCCCCCCCCCCCCCCCGTAGACCTCTCATTTGCAGGTTGTAAAAAATAAATAAATAAATAAATAAAAACCACCTCTCGGCTTGATAAATTGGCTTGAGATTGTGCAAAGTGCCGGTGGCGGGGCGGTAATGGTGGCAAAGTGAACGTTATTGTTTCTCATTAATGGGCGCTGGGTAAACATCCAAGCGCCGCATCTGCCTGACAACGGAATCCGTCTTATCTGGGGGGTAATGGAGATGTATTAGCTTTAACCCTGACTGTGCCAAAGCCAATCTGGCGGAGCCTGAAACAGCCATGAAGGGGGGGTTTAATGTTTTTTAGAGATGATTAATTAATTAATCAGCGTCACTTTAACGTAAACAACACCCCCCCCCCCACAAACTTTTGATAAATCTGCCCATGGGTTACTCCTTGCACACGATTTGGCATTTACAGCAGTGAATGAAGTGCATGGGGGTCAGCATAAGATGCCAGGGCAGATAGATATAAGGCCCGGGCGAATATTCCTCCCCCACCCCCCCTTTCCTTTGTCTGGCTCGTTAGCAAAGGAGTTAATGGCGTAATCCATATTTGCATATGAAAGTGGAATGTTCCATTAGATTAGCAATAAAAACGGCATTTCTTTGGAGACATATACTCTGGGTGGGTAAGAGGATTATTATATTCTGCCCCCGCCCCCCCCCCCCGCTTGCACTCCAGCTGTCAGTATAGATAATCAGCGGCTTTATCTGCATCGCTAATCGGAGCCTTTCAACCATAGGGAGAGAAGAAAAGGTATAAGGGTGCTGCTGTTTGCGCCCTGGCATTTTAGTCCCCCCAAAATGGCACAGTTAGGGATGTACCACTACCTAGGGGCACAGTCAGTGAAGCCTGGGATTGCCATCTGGCCAGTAAAATAGCAGCCAAGGCCGGGGCCCATGATCCCTACTCGTTCTGCCCAATTGCGTCTCCCAACTCCACCCCTTTTACATAACAGCTCCACCCTTCCTGTCCCTCCCCATACATCATTATCCAGCCCCTTATCCCTGCTTGGCATTATTGCCCAGTATATAATGTGGCAACCTAACACCCTAACATACCCCTGATCTGCCCAATGCCCTATTTGCATCTCAAACAAATTCATGTCAGTTTGTTCATCGCACTCCTCTCAGCGCTTTTGCCATATACATTGCTTTTATTTCTAGTTTTTAAGATATTAGCAGTTTTTACGCTGTTAGTTTAGTGCTTGTGAAACAACAGCCCCACCTGCTGCTCAGTGCCTCTGACTGCATGTAGTTGTAAGGAAGAGGAGAGTAAAGTCCCAGCCAGTTACTCCTCTGATCTCCCTCAGTTACGCCCCCTATCTGCCCAGTTATGCCTCCCAGTCCCCCCACTGAGACTCCCAATGCAACTTCATACCAGTCTTTATTCTGATCCACTCAGCCATGTCCCTGACCCACCCCCTTTTTATTACTGCCCGCCCCCCTTACTGCCTACCTACCTTTTTTTTAGGAGCTTTAGAGCAAAACATCCATAAAACATAAAAAAATTGTTGCTAAACTGCAGGTAAAGGGGGCAGGATTGGTCTTCTCTGTATAGAGGTTGGACCCTTAATATTATCATGGGCCCCGTCAGTACTAAACGTGGGTCCAGACGGCTCACTGACTAAAGGGGCTATATGCAAACACAGCTGCAGTGAAAAGTGCAATATTTATCACAAATCAGCACATGTTTTTTTTACCCATTATGCAGCATTTTCCCCATTATTACATCATAATTGTGGGCACGCTCAGAGTTGGGGCCACCGCATTAGTGCCAAATGCATCAAATGGAAGTAATTGCACTTGCAAATTGGTTGCAGCTAGAATTTGGGTTTGGGTCACTTATGGAGCGTGCGTTCCCACCCTTGTTTGCATCCAACTCAAGTCCAACACATCCAAATTGTGAGTGTGAACTCAGGCACTACCACCAGGTGCAGCTCCAGGGTTCCCCACCATCAATAGGCACCAAGGTCAGACTGGGAAGTCCGGCACCCACCGGGGCTGCCACCTTGGGCCCCCCACCCCAGTCTCAATGTCAAACCCACTTCCCCACTGTGTATCTCACTTCCTCCTTGGGCCTGCGATAAGTGGGGAATGTGCCGGCACCCAGACAGAGGGACCATGGGTCAGCAGGGGCTGGGGGAGCCCAACTGGTTTCTTCCTGCTCTGCCGGCCCAGTCTGACCCCAGTGCATGTGTAAATCATTCAGCAGAAGAGGCAGGAAGAGGCCAAGCGTTCGGATCTTCTCCCAATATGCCCACCTACCTTCCGGGTCGAATTAAAATGGCGGTATAGATGCCGTCATTTCAGGGACTGCATGAACGAGCCAATGAGGTCCTCGATCTGATGGAAAAATCAAACCTACCTGATCAAGATCTGACCAGTTTCAGCCCAGATGTTGGTCGGGTAGGTCCATCGGTGGTGCCCCTACACAGGCAAATAAGCTGCCAAATTGGTCCAAAGGACCGCTGTCGGCAGCTGAAATCGCCCGTGTATGGCCACCTTAAGTGGAATTTCAGATGCAAATAGCCATGTTTTTTACCTACAATGCAGCATTCCCCCCTCATAATTCAAGGATAATTGCACTGAAACATTTTTACTGCCTGGGTGGTGAGCTCTCTCTTATATAACTTCCTATACGCTGTATTAGTCATTTAACTCCAAATGCCTCTGTTGTTATACTGCTGTATTTTAGCACCCCCTACTGGCCATGCCAGGAACCTGCAGGATGATGGTCGTTCCGTAGAGTTGGTTGCATTGCGGATTTTGATTGCTTCTCTGTTTATTTTTCAGGTGATCACTCTGGAGGGCTGGGTGGATATCATGTATTTTGTCATGGATGCCCATTCCTTCTACAACTTCATCTATTTTATTCTTCTCATTATAGTAAGTGACTGAGGAGAAACACATATAAGCCTGTGGGGCAGTTGTACATGATGCTGAACACGAAGACAGGTTTCCAGTTTTGGCAATCTAACCCTAACGTCGGTTCCTCTCCCCTTTAGATCGGATCATTTTTCATGATCAACCTGTGTCTCGTGGTCATCGCCACCCAGTTCTCGGAGACCAAGCAGCGGGAGAGCCAGCTGATGAAGGAGCAGCGGGTTCGCTTCCTCTCCAACGCCAGCACGTTGGCCAGTTTCTCCGAGCCGGGCAGTTGCTACGACGAGCTGCTCAAATACTTGGTGTATATAACCCGCAAGGGTAGCAAGAGGCTTGTGCAGTTCTATCGAGCAGCCGCCTTCAAAGCGGGACTGTCGGCTAGGCCTGTGGTGAAGAACAGCGCGGAGAAGCCGAATCGCAAGCACAGGAGGAGGAGATCTTCTGTGCACCATCTAATCCACCATCACCACCATCATCATCACCATTATCACCTTGGAAACGGGAGCCTCCGTGCACCACAGGCCAGCCCTGAGCTTAGCGAGGTAGAGACCAGTTCTCCTCACAACACGTCGAGACTGATGGTACCGTTTGCTGGTTCCCCCATTGCTTCTGCCACCAATACGCAGTCCATCCATAGCATTTACCATGCCGACTGCCACCTGGAACCAGTACATTGTGTACAAACCTTTGCCCACCCTGGTTCTTCTTCAGAAAACCCAGAGGTGCTCCCTAGAAGTATAACTGGAGGCAAAAACTACCCTACTTTGCATCCAAGTGCGTCACCGGATATACAAGTGGATGCAGAACCAGTGGAACCATCAGAAATCACCAGCGATGCCAACATCCACCCCTTGCCAGTTTTTAACTCAATGAACAGGCTGCTAGAGACCCAGAGTACAGGTAAGTGGGGATTATTAATCAGCCAAGCTGCAGAGAGGTACTGGGTGGGGGGTGTTGGAGAGTTTTATTTTCATTGGTGCATCAGGTTTTTAACGGTGAATATTGGTCTCTTGCTTGGGACTTTGGTTCTAACTGGTACAGGAATTATTAGACTTTCAATGGCACATGGAATATTGGGTTTTCAATATCGCGTTGATGTGTCGCAGGGTTCATGTACAGGATATTTTGTATTCAGTGGGGAATATTGGGCAGTCACTGAATAATGGGGCATAGACGTCTTACTGGTACATAGAATGTGATGTTCTTAATATACAAGAGGCATTGGGTTGTCTGTGGTGCATGGATTGTTGGGTTTGCATTGACTGTATACAGCTGGCATTTTATTCATGTTTATTAACCTCTTGTTTCTCACTCGGGCATGAGTCCGGGTTTCTCTTGGCATACGGAATGGTGGGTTATTATGGAGCAAAGGACAATGGGTTTTAACTAGCACATAAAGATTTCAGTTCTTTGTATAGGAACCGTTAGATTCCCAGTAATGCATGAAGTCTTGGGTTCTCATTAGTACAAAGTTAGCTAGTTGGGTTCTCATAAGTGCAAGGGACATGCGGATATTGGCTCTCTATGGTATATGTAGGCTTGGAGTCTTTGTGGTGCATAGAGGGATGGGTTTTGTGGGAGAATGGGGGTTGCAATGAAAGTTGGGGTCTTTGAAGTGCATGGAGTTTTGAATATTGGCTTATTAATGACTTGTTGACCTTTTGGTGGTGTATGTAAAGTTGGCTTCTTAATGGTACATGGAATATTGGATACTGCCTGATAACTGCAAAGTTGCTGGTAAATGTGGTTTGATATTGACTGGCACATGGAGTTTTGGCTTCTTGATATATTGAATATTAAAGTATGGAGTATTTGGTGTATGCTGATCAGGCCTGGACTGGGGTTCAAAATAGGCCCTGGTATTCCAAATACACAGAGGCCCAAATAGCCCCCCCAGCCCAATAAATAGTGACTGTCTATGGCACCTTACAGCAGCCCCTCTGGCATTTGCCTGAACCCACAGATTGCCAGTCTGGGCCTGGGTCCTGGCATTCCCAGTACCCAGAGGCCCAAACAGCCCCCCCAGCCCAATAAATAGTGACTGCCTATGGCATCTTACAGCAGCCCCTCTGGCATTTGCCTGAACCCACAGATTGCCAGTCTGGGCCTGGGTCCTGGCATTCCAAGTACCCAGAGGTCCAAACAGCCCCCCCAGCCCAATAAATAGTGACTATGGCACCTTACAGCAGCCCCTCTGGCATTTGCCTGAACCCACAGAGTGCCAGTCTGGGCCTGGGTCCTGGCATTCCCAGTATCCAGAGGCCCAAACAGCCCCCCCAGCCCAATAAATAGTGACTGTCTATGGCATCTTACAGCAGCCCCTCTGGCATTTGCCTGAACCCACAGATTGCCAGTCTGGGCCTGGGTCCTGACATTCCAAGTACCCAGAGGCCCAAACAGCCCCCCCAGCCCAATAAATAGTGAGTGTCTATGGCATCTTACAGCAGCCCCTCTGGCATTTGCCTGAACCCACAGATTGCCAGTCTGGGCCTGGGTCCTGACATTCCAAGTACCCAGAGGCCCACACAGCCCCTCAATCTACCTTCCTGTGACTTTTATGTTATGTTGGATAATATGGGGCAGAGGCTGTCCTTTGATGGTGAGGACTTGTGACCTAAGGCAAAGCAATGTATCAGGGGTATTTACATCTCCCATCTCTTTCTTCAGGTATTGGCAGAGGAGTCTGTAAGATCTCAGGACAGACGGCAAACCTTGAGTCTGGCTCTTGTGATGGAGAGAAATGTTCCCACTGCAAAGAGACCGAGCTCAGAGATACCGAGGGCCCGGAGTCCGATAGTGACGGATGCTATGAATTCACTCAAGACCCTCAGGGCAGTGAGCAGCAGCAGCAGACAGAAGCCAAAAGAGCAAAGTCCAGGTCCCAAATCCCCAGCAAGCTGCAGCAGCTCTGGAAGATGGTCTGCGAAACCTTCAGGAAGATTGTCGACAGCAAATACTTCGGACGGGGGATAATGATCGCCATCCTTATAAACACCCTCAGCATGGGGATTGAGTATCATGAGCAGGTACCCTCATACTGTTACTTCATACACTAGGTTTGAGGTATATCTAAGAGAGAAACCGACCCCTTGTATGGTGAAAGATATATAATGAAGAGTGAAGGGTCTGAGTCACTGTGACTCTAATTAGGCTACTGTAAAATGAGAGCACACAGGGTTAGTTTCTAATCCCTGCATCTGTACTCAGGGAACAGGTATTGCTTTAAAGACAATGAAAGGCACTCTTACGCGGGGGGCAGGTTTACAAAGGGGGCAGTTGTGACACAAACTGGCGGGACAGTGATGCCACAGAGTTTAATGGTCAAGGGAACCAAGCTGCATCCGGAGGCATGGAAGGTACCAAACCTATTATGGTTGCGGCCAAACCTATTATGGTTGGGGCCTTGTTTGCAGGCTTACAGTGTGGGGGGGCTGGGTTGCAAAAGATCTCCCACCCAATGAGTTTGTTATCCTGGCTGTCTGTGGGAGTGCTCGACACCAATGCCTATTATAGGGAAAGAATACAGATGCTGAAATAAAATTCTCCCCCATCCTTCCTCGCGTATTTAGGGCACAGACTAAGTAAACATGTGCGGCGGGATCGGCGGGCGCTGCTGTTGTTCTAATATTGTGACATCTGCGAAACAGTAAAATATTCAAAGTTTTTTTATTTATGAAAATCCCACAGTGCAGCATCTGCTCCCTGGGTAATTTATCTTCCTTACTGTAGAGAAGAACAAAAAGGCTGTTTGGAAAAGTTACTCATGGATTTGTGCCGTTAATGCTTAGTGCCCCCCCCCATAGGCTTGGGGTGCTGTGTGGCATTATATGGACACAGTGGTGTATATAATGAATTGGGTGCAAAGTAGCACTGCTATATAATTATATACCCCCATGCCTGCTGTTGCCGTACTAACTCTCACTTGCTCTCCACAGCCAGAAGAACTGACCAATGCGCTGGAGATCAGCAATATCGTCTTCACCAGCCTTTTCGCTCTGGAAATGCTCCTAAAGCTCTTGGTATATGGTCCATTCGGATACATCAAGAACCCCTATAACATCTTTGATGGAATTATTGTGGTTATCAGGTAATATTCGGAAAATGAAAGCCTGAAGATATGATTGGTTTCTATGGGTGACTGTCAGGGGTGTAACTGTAGAAGAAGCCAACCTTGCAGCTAGGACATATAAGGGGCCCATTGGGAATACTCAAAATTGTCAGTCACGTGGGGCAAGTTTGGATGGTGAGGCACACTTAGTCCTATCGCTAGTCATACCTGCATTATAGATGCGCCTGGGTATAGGGTTGCCATCTTTATAAAATGAGTATACTGGCCTGACTGGTGGCTTGTTTGCAAGGGGGTGGGCTTTGACTTTAGGCAGGTGAAATTGTGATGCACAGAGGGCGGGGTCATGATGTTGAGGGGGCAGATCGTCACATTAAGGGGCCCAAGCATGTCATGAAGTCAGGAATATGGTGAGTATGGGAGCTAATACAAGAAAAAAGGGGCAGATCAGATGCAGGCTGGGGCGGATTAACTAGTTCTTATGCATTTACCAGCAAGTACATTACTGATAAATTTGTAATACAGCCAGGTAGCAACCCTACCTAAATGGCCTGTCACCCTTAGAATCTTTGTGCCCTAAGTCCAGGGCTCTGTGGCCTTCCCACAAATCCAGGCTTACAATCGCATGAAGAAATATGATGCTGGGTATTGGCAACTATAGCCTGGGCTTCCAATCAGATTGCCGTTTGTTTTGTCCCCTTCTAAACCCTGGCCACAGATAATGAATGGCTGGCCATCTTATGTCCTGGGAAGAGATATGAGTGGTACAGCTATAGTAACGTTTTCATGTTTACTCTCCCGTATTCTGGTTGCTTCTCATGCACAATAAGGTCCGCGCCACAGTGAAGTTGTTACTAATGGAAGTGACTCATTGTGTTCCCTGCAGCGTCTGGGAGATCATTGGCCAACAAGGAGGAGGTCTCTCCGTTCTGAGAACGTTCCGGCTAATGAGGGTTCTCAAACTGGTACGGTTCATGCCTGCTCTGCAGCGCCAGCTGGTGGTCCTAATGAAAACCATGGACAATGTGGCCACTTTCTGCATGTTGCTGATGCTCTTCATCTTCATATTTAGGTGAGCTCACAGGATAGGAAGCATAAGCAGCTCCTCTTCTGTTATTCCTCATGTAGGGGAGTTTGGGTTGGTCTGTGTGGTCTTGATTTCTACTGCCGTGCAAAGTTTGGTGGAGCAGAAGCTCCCTCTAGTGACCACAGTAACAGGCGCAATACAAGCAAAAAGCATGGCAGCTTTGGGTTGAGAGAACTAAGCAGGTAAGTACTGAACTAGAGAGAGAACTGTCACATTCTTCAGGAGAATGATCAAGTGGGTGAGGTGAGAAGAGCAGCAAAGTCTCTTCCATCTACAAATCTGTTATCTTTTCCATAACACTCTTGCTTTGTGTTCCACCATACACTCAGAGCCAAAATGTCTTTCAGTATCCTAGGGATGCATCTGTTCGGCTGCAAATTTGCCTCCGAGAAAGATGGCGACACTCTACCCGACAGGAAGAATTTTGACTCTCTGCTGTGGGCTACGGTCACGGTGTTCCAGGTACTCTGCACTCTCTTGTCTAAAAAGGACTGGATTCCATTAGAGAGTTTCCCTCTGTAACTCTTGTGTCTTAACGTAGATCCTAACCCAAGAGGACTGGAACAAGGTTCTGTACAACGGCATGGCTTCAACGTCTTCTTGGGCTGCCCTCTACTTCATCGCGCTGATGACGTTTGGAAATTACGTTCTCTTCAACCTGTTGGTGGCCATCCTTGTAGAGGGGTTTCAGACTGAAGTAAGAGCCCTCCACATATGGAAAGTAATACTTGCCCTTTTCTGTTGGTGATTTAGGCATCACATGCCTTTTCCTGTGCTTGTGAGCCAATCAGAACTTGCCAGGGGAGGGCACATTGCTATTTTGCATTCCCCACAGTGTTTAGGGCCCAGGGCTACTGCCCCCTTCTGGATGTCCCAAAGGCAGATCATTATGTGTCTCTTGATTCATTGGAATTGGCAGTGGAATGATGGGGCCCCTAAAAACAACCCCACCTAGAGGGCCTTGGGATAAAGAGTCTGATCCTCCAGATGTAAAAATACAATTTAATCCAATATTTTTCATTTGTATACCGTCTCTTAAGACATTCATTTGAATACGAGGGATACTCAGAGTTCTCTGTATAAAGCAACCTTGTGCCTTTATATGGGCACAGAACCCCTCAGTGACTGCTAATATCCTTATCATTTACAGTAGGGGGTACATTATCCCTTATAATACATGAGTGATACTCAGAGTTCCCTGTATAACTCAGCCTGCAGCCTTGTGCCTTTATATGGGCACAGAACCCCTCAGTGACTGCTAATATCCTTATCATTTACAGTAGGGGGTACATTATCCCTTATAATACATGAGTGATACTCAGAGTTCCCTGTATAACTCAGCCTGCAGCCTTGTGCCTTTATATGGGCACAGAACCCCTCAGTGACTGCTAATATCCTTATCATTTACAGTAGGGGGTACATTATCCCTTATAATACATGAGTGATACTCAGAGTTCCCTGTATAACTCAGCCTGCAGCCTTGTGCCTTTATATGGGCACAGAACCCCTCAGTGACTGCTAATATCCTTATCATTTACAGTAGGGGGTACATTATCCCTTATAATACATGAGTGATACTCAGAGTTCCCTGTATAACTCAGCCTGCAGCCTTGTGCCTTTATATGGGCACAGAACCCCTCAGTGACTGCTAATATCCTTATCATTTACAGTAGGGGGTACATTATCCCTTATAATACATGAGTGATACTCAGAGTTCTCTGTATAACTCAGCCTGCAGCCTTGTGCCTTTATATGGGGGGCACAGAACCCCTCAGTGACTGCTAATATCCTTATCATTTACAGCAGGGGGTACTGTAACCAAAGTGTTTTCTTTACGCAGGAGGTATCTAAAAGAGAAGACATGAGTGCTCATTTAAGTTGCATACAGCTCCCAGTTGATTCCATAGGGGTAAGTAAGGGGAATATTGATTTCATCTGGGGCTCCAAAAGTTTTTCTTTTTCCCAATGAAACCATAGAAGGTTGCACGTGTCCCGCGTGTAACATACTTATTCCAGCAGGAGTCGACATTATGGGATGTCCAGCTGCCTCATTGCATGACTTGCTCGCAGTTCTATAAAAGTTTGGGGTGAGGCAACACCCCAATAAAGTTGCCAGAATCCTCCCCATGACATTGCTTCCATCCTCAGCATTGTATCATTGCGGAGCCCATTTGTTGGCAGTTAGAAATCACAAAGGCCTCCCTGGCTGCGGCTCAGGTGATTGGCCGCCTACTCCTGTGTATATAATAAATAGCAACACTTTGGAACTGTATAGGTCAAAACCACAGGTTTGTTGCCTCTGAGACTTGTCGTATTTATATGCACGGACCCCCCCACCGATCGCTAGCACGGCAGAAAATCACCATTTCCCCCTGGGTCCTGTAGCAGAACAGACACTCACATGGACTTTTTGAAGAATTACACGGCTTGGGTTTTATATGTCAAGCTATAAATTTAGCTCAGCGGGAGCCAGATGCCGGTGTGTATTCAGCAGGGCAGTAGCTTACGTAAAGGAAAAAAGTCTTCACTTTGGCACTTTAGTAAGTACCTCTGTCTATTCTAGCATAGCAGCTAATATATATATAAGTGTGTGATTTTTCAGCAAACGGGGGGGGGCAGCCATTTCATTTGGCTGTGTTACTTCCTGCTAAAGACTGACTACAACCAATGAGCAGGAAGTATACATTGTGAGCGGCATTGGCTCCTCCCATTCCACTGGGGGAAACAAATAAGAGCTGTGATTGGTCATTTGGTAGTCCCTATGTGGATTGGCAGCCTACTGTAGGCTCTGTTTGGTAGTACAGATGGTTTTTTATGCAACCGAAACTTGCCCCCAAGCCAGGAATTCAAAAATAAAAAAGAAATGTCCAAGGGGTTGGGGAGCAACATGTTGCCCTGAGCCACTGGTTGGGGATCACTGTTCTAAAATGAACAAAAGCCCCCCCAGCAACCGATCAGCAGAACAATGGGAAGGGAGCAAGATAGCAGCTCCCAGTAGGGAGAATAGAATAGCACTCAATAGTAAGAAATCCAAGTCCGGCTTGGGACTCCTCCAGTTACATGGGAGTAGGAGAAACAATAGGTTAGCTGAAAGCAGTTCTAATGTGTAGCGCTGGCTCCGTCTGAAAGCTCAGACTCAGGCACACTTTACTGCTGCGCTGCAAGTTGGAGTGATATCCCCCCCTCCCCCTCCCCCCCAGCAGCTGATCAGCAGAAAAATGGGAAGGGAGCAAGATAGCAGCTCCCAGTAGGTATCAGAATAGCACTCAATAGTAAGAAATCCAAGTCCGGCTTTGGACTCCTCCAGTTACATGGGAGTAGGAGACACAATAGGTTGGCTGAAAGTAGTTCTAATGAACAAGTTTGGGGTGGTGCAGTCCTTGGAACATGGTGAAAGTTATAAGGTTTAAATGATAATTTGGGGTGGTGTCAAGATGTTACGGGTGAAGACACACGGAGCTACTAGTAGCAGCTACTTGTCGTGGCTACTAAAATAGACAATGCTGATCATTTACTGATAACTGTCTCTACGTGTGTTTAGCAGAGGCAATTCTCAGTATTGTCTATGGCAGGGGATTTTCTGGTGTTTAGTAGCTGTGAAAAAGTAGCTGCTACTAGTAGCTCTGTGTTTCCTCACCCTAAATGTTATGGAGGCCTGATGAAGATCTGATGTGTTCATGAGATATGGGAGTTGGTTGGATATGGTAAATACATGGTGGGGGGAATTTGTAAGGTTTTTGTAGGTGTAGAATAGAATGTATTAGGTAAGTATTCTTGTTTCTAGCTCAGTAACTAGGTGGCACTACTAAGCAGGAAAAGTCTCCAGTAGAGGTTATATAAGGCCGTGAACAGGGTACTACTTACTCTTTGGCTGATAGGAGGAACAAGTGAATAACGCCAGGGAGCCTGAGGCCTGACACCTCAGAAAGGTACCAAGAAGAACAGTTAGTTAGGATAGATAGTGGTAGGTTAGATGTATATCTCTTGGTGTAGGCAGTGAGAGTTAGTGGTAGGCTAATGAGACAAGCAGGTGAGGCTCCAAAGAGGAGACAGGAAGGGACCAGTGTCCCAGCGGTACCTCTCCCAGATAGGGAACCAGTAGAAGATGGGCTTGGTTAAGTAGGGCTTAGTGTCTTGAACCCAAAAAGAAGTTATAAGAAGAGTGTAATGCATTGTGTTACTATTACTAAGGTGTGTTGGTTTTAACTGAATTGTTTTGGGGAGCTTTGGTATTGATGCTACTTGTTTGGGAGCTATTAGTATTCTTTATTAACGAATATCCCCAAGATAGTCGTACCCTTCCGAATGTTATCATAGTCCTTCCTGTCCTCAGCATTTCAATCTTGGCCATACCAATCTCCAGGCTTGTCCCATTTTAATTGAACAGTTATTACGGAATACATTCCAAAGACTGACGGGCAGGCAGTATTAATTAATACATCAGTAAACGGTCATCTGATTCATTTAAGCAACCCTGGTTGGTTGGAAGAGCGAAACTTTGCGCTTTCAGAGTCCGAGTGAATGTTATTTGGGTAACGGCACACATGTGGGACAACCGTTCCTATGTATAAACTGCTTACTATCAAGAAACCCACTGATATTTTATCTCAGCATGTGTCCTGGCACAATGGTTTCCAATGCCGTATGTCGGCCCTATTAATAAGAACTCACGTAGACATGTTTTTTCTTTTGGTGTTTGTTTTTCTGATTTATATTTTGAGAACTCCACTCAGATCTTTCCTAGTTTTGTGACCTAATTTATCAACAGTTTCCGTGAGAAATTCCCTCCACGTTTCTTTGACGTGCGCAACGGTTTGGGAGCCATTCATCAATATCACCACGCAGAAAAAAAAAAAACTGGGACAAAAACTAGAGCAGCAGCCATGTAGATTTATTGATTAAGGAATGCACCGTTGTTGTCTTTTGCCCCCCTCCCTTCCTTAAATCTGCTCGTAATGATGTTTGCCCCAGTTATGCACCTGTCCTCGAATATTGTTATCACTTCCGGTTGGGAAACTGTTTAATCCACAAAAAAAGCTTCTATATGTGTTGCATACCTCAAAATGGCAAAGCCTGTCTTGGTAGGTTTCTTGGGCACATTCTCCAAAGTTAAATTAGTAGAAGTCCATAGGAAAAGCCTCCTATGATACTCTTGGCCAAGACTATTGCCCCACTTGGAATACACTGGTATCATTGGAAGTTGGGCATCAGCTCTGCAGACTGGCTACACAAGTAATAGTCTACAAAGAAGTCAGTTTCTCCATGATACTGTATTTTATGGGATTAGCAGCCGTCTCAACTACAGCTACTCCATCTCCTCAGTGGAGCATAGCTACTCCATCTCCTACATACAAATGTAGAAATTTTTGGACTCATTTCATGAATGAGGAAAAAGACTGCTCAGTTTTCCTTTTTTCTTCCAGCAAGGGGAGGGCTCTCAGTCGGGTTCTGAATCTGCCCACGAGGACTGCCATATCCGCAAGGGTCTTTCCAATGCTTCTTGTAAGTATACTGAAAAATTTCCCCAAAAACATGGAACAAATTAATTATGATGATAGAATGACTTTGGTAACACGCATAGACTGACTCAGGGTTGGTAATGCTCATAGGTTCCAGAGATTAAAAAAAGTGTATTAGGGTTAGGGTATTAGTGTAAAAGTGTATTAGGGTTATGGCTTGATTTTCTTTAGGGCAGTAGAATTTATTGAAATTTTTGGGGGTCAGCACGTCTTTTGTAGTCAGTTGGCCAGGTCCTCTCTTAGCTCAAACCGAGGATACTGGTATGTAAGGCAATCCCAACCCCCAGGGGAGTTACTGGATTCTAGTCAAGGCAAGGTCTTCTTCCTATAACAACCACCTTTGGTTTTGGGAGTGCTCCTCAGCTACTCTGTGCCAATTACCACAAGGCCTTACTGCTTAAGATTCCAGAGGCTCTCACTGGAGCAAAGCATAGTCAGATGGACCTGGTCAGAAAAAGATAAATAACGATAGCTAAAACAGAAATGGAACCCCAAAAAACAGGAAACCGCTAAAGATAAAACCATGAGATCAATACTAGGTATAGAGAAGGAGGCAGGAACCAAAATACAGGAATCAGGTTTTAGGAAACACAGCACCCAAGTTCAAGTAGACTTGACCTTACGGATAGTGAATGTGCTCTGAGTTAAGAAGTAAACAGGGAAGCTAAAGGGAAACACTGGAACATCTAAACAGTCTACACCTACCAGAAAACTCAACAATAAACCATTGGACCAGGAACCAACTGTATTCTCATGTAGAGCAAAGGTGTAGCCAACTGCAGATCCCTGATTCAAATCCAGGCAAAAAGTCAAATTTATATACAGTATATCTCTTTACCATAGTCCCAAGAGTACCCAATGCAACAAGAAGGCATTTCAGAATGCCCCCTCAATCTACTGCTTTGCTCACACCTAATGGGAATCCCATTGGAAGTCTGTTCTCTAAAGAAGCCATTTTTTAACCTAGTGTATCTAAAGCCTTAGATTCCTATCACAGTCCATCACCTAGGCATTGTTTATTTGAGTGAGCCATGAAAGTGGAATTTAAGATATAGTGAAAAAACTACAAAGCAAAGTAAAGTAATATCTTAGACAAAAGAAAGGAAACCTTTTGGACCCCATAAAGAAGTATCTGCTGTTCCTGCCAGGGATGGGGAGGACTTGCACGTAAGCATGATCTCAAAGATTTGGAAACATCCACAGAATTTTCACAGTTCAGCTATCAACATCTCTGGTTGATGGATATAAATAAGTAAAATGGCCTGTTATTGCATCATATGTTATGAAAAGTAAACTGGAATGACATTTGTTCCGCAGTTACTCCTTTACATGGGTACCCAGATGGAAAGAGTATGTTACAACCACCCCTTATCATCCACACAGCAGCCACACCCATGCCCATGCCAAAATGTGCTTTGTTTGGAGATATCCCCATGGCTGGTGAATCTAGGAGGGAGAGTAATGTCTCCGGTGGCCCCCATGCTTGTGAAATCAGGTCTATGGTAAGTCCAGAACCTATCTCCTTGTCTACCACGTTACTGTTGTTTTGTACTAAGTGCTAATGTATGTTGTGCATTTTCCCTATCAGTCAAGTTCAAGGAACTCCCCGCACAGCTCCTGGGGTGCAGTGTGTAGTTGGAATAGCCGTAGATCTAGTTGGAACAGCATCGGACGGGCTTCCAGCCTAAAACGGCACGAGCAAAGCGGTGAACACAAATCCTTGCTGTCTGCTGATGGAAAAGAAAGCTCAGAAGGCGACACATCAGACGAGGAGGTGTCCAGCCGTACCGGCTCTTCCCTCAACCGGATGGACCTCGTGGGTAAACGGGAGGCGTACGACATGCACGATACATTGCATGTGCCTTATTCTTATGGAATGCAGAGCAGACACAGCCTGCCTGGGGAGTACCAAGACTGCAATGGAAAGACATCACCTGTTTTTCCTCCACTCCATGTAGAAGAATCCAAGGTTGACTATAGCAATAACATCGATGATGATGTAAACATGGTAAGCATCTACTGAATCCAGCCTTTTTTTTTTTTGAAGGATTCGGTTTCGCCCAAATCGGCTGAACCGAATCCAAATCGGTTCAGGATTCGGCAGAATCCACTGGGGTGAGTTTGGGCACATGGAGTTGTTATTATTAGCACAAAAAAAGGCATTCACCTTGGGTTATTTCCCAGCAGAATATTAGATGGAAGTCTGTTCTCTAAAGAAGCCATTGTTTAACCTAGTGTATCTAAAGCCTTAGTCCAGCCTTAGTCACAGTCCATCACCTAGGCATTGTTCATTTGAGTGAGCCATGACTTCCACTCATCCTCCAGATGAGAAAAGCAGAGTGGGGAAGACCGGGAAGACTCAATTTGTAAAAACGACCAGGGGAGATTCTTTGCTTTAAATGACGCTTTAGACATGGTCTAATAGACATTGTTTTCTAAATTGTCTTTCAGAGTAGGGGAGAAAGACTGAAAGCTTGGATCATATCCCATTTACCAGCCTGGTGCAAGGAGAGAGAAACTTGGTCGCTGTATTTGTTCCCGCCATATTCCAAGTGAGCGTTCTGTTTTGGCTGGGTCAGCCGATATTTGCAGTAGGGAGATTCTCAGTTCCTCCAATGATATGTCTGTGCTTCCTTCCAGATTCCGGCTGATGTGCAATAAAATTATCACCCACAGAATGTTTGATCACGTGGTCTTGGTCATCATATTTCTCAACTGTATAACCATTGCCATGGAAAGGCCCAAAATAGACCCCCACAGTGCCGTGAGTATTTCACACCAATAGAAAACTCATCCAAAAGAGAAAACTCATCCAAAATTAAACTGCTGCAGACTGTCATTTAGTAACATTGCCTTTGGTGTTTACTTTGTATTTTGGCCACTCTCCAGCTGGTGTGCAGCTGCTAGGGTCAATAACTGACCCAGGCAACTATAAAAGTCTTTAAACCAACCTCTTTTTACACATGAACTGCATTCAAATGTAATAAGAGTTGGGGAGCAAAAAAAGCATACAAAGTTCCTGGGGTGGCAAATAAGGGTTGTGATTGGTTATTTGGTAGCCCCTATGGGGACTGGCAGCCTACAGGAGGTTCAGTTTGTCAGTACACTTGGTTTTTATGGAACCAAAACTGCCTTCAGGCCAGGAATTCAAAAATAAGCACCTGTTTGAGGCCATTGAGAGCAACACCCAAGGGGTTGGGGAGCAACACTGGTCGGGGATCACTGTTGTAATTAGTTACATTCCAAGACAATTAAGAATTGGCCATTTTTGTGTGTTTTGAGGCATTCTGCAGTTCTCTAGTCTGGAATTTAAACTGGAATCTGGTTGATTAAGTCCCACCAACCCTAACAACTATGAAGATGTTTGAATATAAGACTGGAAGAAGAATAGGAACGGGTCTGAATAGAGAGACAAGGGGTAAATAATAATACTAACCAGGGGCATAATGTTGCATTGTCCTCAGCAGAGTGGTTTTCTTGGTCCCGCCATCACCCCATCACCCTATGATGCTATGCCCCTTTGCTGATTGGGGAATTTAGCCCTGTTTTCCAGCCTGGAGAAACCAGGCAGGAGGTTTTGAACAGGATTGCCCCTTCAAAAACCAGGCTGTATGGTTCAAAGCTGTACAGGGGACAACCCTAGAAAGATTGGATAAAGGCCACGTTGCTCTTTAACATTGCTGTGCGCGTGATACCGAAATTGAGTGATAAAACACTGTTTGACTGAATGTAATACTTTTACAGGAAAGAATATTTCTCACGTTGTCCAACTACATATTCACCTTGATTTTCTTGGCTGAAATGACAGTGAAGGTAATTACAACTTTTTCCATCCACATTGGGCAAGGAGGGATCAAGAGCTTTGTATAATGTGCGCCCTCGTTGTATAATGTGCGGCCCAGCAGTTTGCCCGCTGACAGGCTGCCAAAGCCTATATATATGATGATATATTATGGGGCAGTGGGGGACAAAGCAATTAACGTTCATTTATTCATGGTTGTGGAAACCCTGGGGGCCAGTGGATAGACATTGGTGATTCAATGCAAGTTTGCCGTTAATAACCCTTGCGTGCCCCTCTACGTGCCCCCTGCCCTTGCCAGCTGCGCTGCTGCATTATAATCTGACAGGGAGGATCATGTAACTAATAATAAAGCTTCCAACATGGTCTGTTTCAGCAACATCTGGCTTAGATAGGGCTGGTGGGGGTCTATGTGTGGGGTGCACCTACATGATGGAGTCCCTAGGCAATGTTGTAGGCTACATAGTGATAGAATATGAGAGATGTGTTGGAAACAAACATGCCTTTATGTTCCTACTAAATCAGGGGTCGGGAACCTTTTTGGCTGAGAGAGCCATAAACACCACATATTTTAAAATGTAATTCCGTGAGAGCCATACAATGGCCGACGGGAGCTAGGCCGAAGCCGGGGCCTCGATTTGCAGCTACCTAGCGGGGCAAGGTAGGGTGGGTGTCACCTGTAGCTGTTCAATATGGCTAGTTAGTGGTATAACTAGAAGGCTACCTAGCACAGTTGGCTTCTCTTTGTAGCCCCAACAGAGACATATTGGCCACATTTTAATTTCAATTCAAGCGTGAACTGTCACGGGTTTCAGCTCCAATGTCCCTCTGAGTTCCCTGGGCCGTGGTTCATGTGCAACCCGGTAAGGATGCCGGATGCGGAGGAGGGCGTGGCCTGCGCTCGGCGGATAAAAGACGTGTTCTAAGGCTTAGAACACATCTTCTATCCACTGAGCACAGGTCATGCCCCTCGTGGCTCCCGAGCCAAAGGTTCCCTACCCCTGAAATAAATGAAGATTGAAAGTGTTGTGAGGTCCCTGCATTGTAACATTACGGGCCCCACATTACCTGCCCTGCATGGACGGTCTCGGATCTCTTTGCTCGCTTCTCCTGACATTGGATTCTGTTCAACGACAGGTGGTGGCCATGAACTTTTGCTTTGGTGGGAAGGCGTACCTGAGGAGCAGTTGGAATGTGTTGGATGGAATGCTGGTCTTGATCTCAGTCATTGACATTCTAGTCTCTATGGTGTCCGACAGCGGCACCAAGATCCTTGGCATGCTAAGAGTGCTGCGGCTGCTCCGGACTTTAAGGCCACTCAGGTTGGTAGAAGAGGTTCCACTAGACCAAAAATGTCGAAAAGCAAATTATTGACCATGATTTTTTTGGAACTCAACGTGTCCTACCAATTGGTCATGGAATAGAATTCTTAATGAGTTCAATGTCATAGAGATTAGATTTTTCAGTTGAACATACGGCAGCCCATTCCTATATGTTTAATTTTCAGAAGAAATTGCTCTGGGCACACAATAAGCTGTACCCCCATACTGTACTGTCTAAGGGAAACACTATGGCACCCCCTACCCATATGTATAAATACAAATATACAGAGAAGGAATGTTCTGGGCACACAATAAGCTGTACCCCCATACTGTACTGTCTAAGGGAAACACTATGGCACCCCCTACCCATATGTATAAATACAAATATACAGAGAAGGAATGTTCTGGGCACACAATAAGCTGTACCCCCATACTGTACTGTCTAAGGGAAACACTATGGCACCCCCTACCCATATGTATAAATACAAATATACAGAGAAGGAATGTTCTGGGCACACAATAAGCTGTACCCCCATACTGTACTGTCTAAGGGAAACACTATGGCACCCCCTACCCATATGTATAAATACAAATATACAGAGAAGGAATGTTCTGGGCACACAATAAGCTGTACCCCCATACTGTACTGTCTAAGGGAAACACTATGGCACCCCCTACCCATATGTATAAATACAAATATACAGAGAAGGAATGTTCTGGGCACACAATAAGCTGTACCCCCATACTGTACTTTCTAAGGGAAACACTATGGCACCTCCCTCCCATATGTATAAATACAAATATACAGAGAAGGAATGTTCTGGGCACACAATAAGCTGTACCCCCATACTGTACTGTCTAAGGGAAACACTATGGCACCTCCTACCCATATGTATAAATACAAATATACAGAGAAGGAATGTTCTGGGCACACAATAAGCTGTACCCCCATACTGTACTGTCTAAGGGAAACACTATGGCACCTCCTACCCATATGTATAAATACAAATATACAGAGAAGGAATGTTCTGGGCACACAATAAGCTGTACCCCCATACTGTACTGTCTAAGGGAAACACTATTGCACCTCCCTCCCATATGTATAAATACAAATATACAGAGAAGGAATGTTCTGGGCACACAATAAGCTGTACCCCCATACTGTACTGTCTAAGGGAAACACTATTGCACCTCCCTCCCATATGTATAAATACAAATATACAGAGAAGGAATGTTCTGGGCACACAATAAGCTGTACCCCCATACTGTACTGTCTAAGGGAAACACTATGGCACCCCCTACCCATATGTATAAATACAAATATACAGAGAAGGAATGTTCTGGGCACACAATAAGCTGTACCCCCATACTGTACTGTCTAAGGGAAACACTATGGCACCTCCTACCCATATGTATAAATACAAATATACAGAGAAGGAATGTTCTGGGCACACAATAAGCTGTACCCCCATACTGTACTGTCTAAGGGAAACACTATGGCACCTCCTACCCATATGTATAAATACAAATATACAGAGAAGGAATGTTCTGGGCACACAATAAGCTGTACCCCCATACTGTACTGTCTAAGGGAAACACTATGGCACCTCCTACCCATATGTATAAATACAAATATACAGAGAAGGAATGTTCTGGGCACACAATAAGCTGTACCCCCATACTGTACTGTCTAACAATATGGTGGCGTCCTGCTATATGTATAAATACAAACCAAGAAATATTCTATTGTAAAACATGGAGGCTTCCAACATAAAATAAAATAACTATAATGTATGTGCCCCATTTTAGGGTGATCAGTCGAGCTCAGGGACTGAAGCTGGTGGTTGAGACACTAATGTCTTCTTTAAAGCCTATCGGTAACATTGTGGTGATCTGCTGTGCCTTCTTCATCATATTTGGGATACTTGGAGTTCAGGTATGTGCAAGGGAGTATGGGAAGATGATATCAGTAAGTTATATTACCCAGCAACCATATCTGGGTATGTTGTATATACTGCCATGTGTATCCATCATTAGTGATGGGCGAAAAGTTTCGCCAGGCATGGATTCGCGGCGAATTTCCGCGTTTCGCCATTGGCTGATTGTTTCGCGAAACGGATGAAAAATTTCGCCGCGGAAAAATTCGCCGCACGTCCAAAAATTGTCGCCAGCGTCAAAAAAGAATAGTCGCGGGCGACAAAATAATAGCCGCGGGCGACGAAACAAGAGCCGCGCGACAAAACAATAGCCGCGGGCGACGAAACAAGAGCCGCGTGACGAAACAAGAGCCACGGGCGACGAAACAAGAGCCACGCGCGACAAAACAAGAGCCACGCGCGACAAAACAATAGCCGCGGGCGACAAAACAATAGCCGCGGGCGACGAAACAAGAGCCGCGCGACAAAACAATAGCCGCGGGAGATGAAACAATAGCCGCGCAACAAAATAATAGCCGCGGGCGACAATTTTTTTTGTCGCGCGACGTTTTCGCAGTTTCGCGAATTTTTCGCCGTTTCGCGGATCTTTTCAAAGATTCGCGAATTTTTCGGCGAAGCGAAACGGAACAGATTCGCTCATCACTATCCATCATGCAGAATATTGCACTGTTTTTTTAGAACATGATATATCCTATAGTGTAGTGTCCAGACTAGCTTGTTTCAATCTTTGTGGAGCTGATAATTTAATTATGAATGTCCGACTGTAATCATATCCCATTCTGTTTCCAGCTTTTCAAGGGGAAATTTTATTACTGCCAGGGAGAGGACACTCGAAACATCACTAATAAATCCGACTGCCTTGAAAACAAGTATAAATGGGCAAGACACAAGTACAACTTTGATAATCTTGGCCAGGTACATGTAATGGAAAAACTATGGGGGGGGGATCTTGGATGCAACATTACTCCCTGACTAATGGTGGCCATACACGGGCCAATTGTAGCTGGCGATATGGGTCCCTTAGACCGATTTGGCAGCTTATTAGCCTGTGTAGGGGCACTAACGAGGGGCCTGCCCGACCGATATCTGGCCTGAAGTTGGGCAGATATTGAAAGGGCAGGTTAAAAGATTTAGTCAGATCGGGGCCGCATCAGCTCGTTGATGTGGTCCGCGAACCGACTGCCCCATTGCCGCCATTATAATTCGATTGTTTGGCCCCAGGGCCAAACTATCAATTTAGCCTACATGTTCCCCGATATCGCCCACCCGTAGGTGGGGATATCGGGAGAAGATCCGCTTGCTTGGCGACCTCGCCAAGCGAGCGGATCTTCATGTGTATGGGCACCTTTAGCCAATGAGACCCAGCAGATCTGGAATCATTGACAATTCACATTGACCTTTTTCTGCTAATTTTAGGTCGATACCCCAAGAGATTGTGTTGCAGGGGTTGATAATGGAATATTGGAATAGAAACCAGGATTAGCAGAAAGAGTTAAAAACATAATTGTATTTGTAAATTTGGTGCATAAATATTTTCTCATAAAGATGTAGAATGGTTACCTTATTCAAGATCAACCAATCAGACTGTGCCTGACTCCATGCTAAATATGTTTATCTTCGCTTCCTCCGTTCTAACAGGCTCTGATGTCTCTGTTTGTCCTGGCATCTAAAGACGGATGGGTGGACATCATGTACGATGGGCTGGATGCTGTCGGGGTTGACCAGCAGGTACAATTTCTACTTTACACCGCGGAACACAAACAATTGATAATTCTGATATTACGTTGAGCCACATTCTGGTGCTACAGTTGTTTAGGCCATAATGTTACCAGCGTGTCCTCGGATTTCTTTTTGGCCACAGAAATGATCTGAGACTTTGGTAGATCCAATTAATATACTACTGTATTTCTGAACTTGGGTCCACCATATTACCTTTATTATATGTTGGGGGATTCTGGGAGATATAGTCGGCTTCGGCACACCAGAGCTGCAACCCCAAGGGTCCTCCTTGCCATCTCAAGGACCCATCCTCCCAAGGTCCATCTTCCCCCTGCCATGTAATGTACCTTTTTGCCACCTTCCTTCTTAACCTGTAGCTGTGGTTGCACATTCCCCTAGTTAAGGTCCCCATACACGGGCCGATTGTAGCTGCCGATATTGGTCCCTTGGACAGATTCGCAAGCTTATCGGCCCGTGTAGGGGAAACAACAACTGGCCTGCCTGACCGATATCTGGCCTGAAATCAGGCAGATATCGATCAGGCAGGTTAAAAAATTCACTCGGATCGGGGACCCCATCGGCTCATTGATGTGGTCTCCGAACCGGCTGCACCTATTCCGGTTGTTATAATTCGATCGTTTGGCCCTGGGGCCAAACGACCGAATTAGCCCAAATTCCCCCGATATTGCCCACCCGTAAGTGGAGGACATCGGGAGAAGATCCGCTCGCTTGGCGACCTCTCCAAGCGAGCAGATATGCCCGTGTATGGGGACCTTTAGATACGTTGACATGGGTTGGCGGTGCCCACTGGGTTTTTTCCCAGTGTCCCGCTGGCCCAGTCCAACCCTGAATATAGTCCAGTAACACATGAGGACATCTTAAGAAACAAGGAAATAATTAACTGAACATTCCTTAGAGATAATATTGATTGTGGCCATCGTTGAGCTTTACGTTACTTCACCTGTCCATATGAAAGCTGAATGTTGCCAAAATGACAGCACTGCAAAGAATATGAATTTCACGTAAAATTTAGTGATTATCGTGAAAAGGTAATACAAACCTGTTGTCTTTTTCTCCAGCCAGTGATGAACTACAACCCTTGGATGCTGCTCTACTTCATCTCGTTTCTGCTGATCGTGGCGTTCTTTGTGCTCAACATGTTTGTGGGCGTGGTGGTGGAGAACTTCCATAAGTGCCGGCAGCATCAGGAGGAGGAGGAGGCGAAGAGACGGGAAGAGAAGAGGCTACGCAGGATGGAGAAAAAGAGAAGGAGTAAGGAGAGAGAGCTGGCCGGTCGGTACTCTTTGCCCTAATTTTCTGAGTGCTGCTTGACCTTTGACAGGAGCTCTTCCCCACGCTGGGATGGCCGCTTCCTAGAAGCATGGATAGTGATAGAAATGCATGGTTAGGTAACGCCCTGTGTCAGGGGAAAGATAACAATACCCCCAAATTAGGATTTGTAAGAAATCTCTCTACACACAGGACAGGTCTGGATCTTGATAATATCAAATATTAAATATCAAACATGGCCTCCATGGTCTTCAGAAAAGAAGATGTCATGGTGTGTTTGACATCATAATCACTGCTTCTCAGTAGTGGCGATCAAAGCTCCTTGTGGATCCCTACTATACCTGCTATCCCACAGCCCCAGTCCCTTCCCAGAGGCTATTATCCCCCCCACTGCTACTATAGGCACCATCTCTCCCTACTATACCTGCTATCCCACAGCCCCAGTCCCTTCCCAGAGGCTATTATCCCCCCACTGCTACTATAGGCACCATCTCTCCCTACTATACCTGCTATCCCACAGCCCCAGTCCCTTCCCAGAGGCTATTATCCCACTGCTACTATAGGCACCATCTCTCCCTACTATACCTGCTATCCCACAGCCCCAGTCCCTTCCCAGAGGCTATTATCCCCCCACTGCTACTATAGGCACCATCTCTCCCTACTATACCTGCTATCCCACAGCCCCAGTCCCTTCCCAGAGGCTATTATCCCCCCCACTGCTACTATAGGCACTACCTCTCCCTACTATACCTGCTATCCCACAGCCCCAGTCCCTTCCCAGAGGCTATTATCCCCCCACTGCTACTATAGGCACCATCTCTCCCTACTATACCTGCTATCCCACAGCCCCAGTCCCTTCCCAGAGGCTATTATCCCCCCACTGCTACTATAGGCACCATCTCTCCCTACTATACCTGCTATCCCACAGCCCCAGTCCCTTCCCAGAGGCTATTATCCCACTGCTACTATAGGCACCATCTCTCCCTACTATACCTGCTATCCCACAGCCCCAGTCCCTTCCCAGAGGCTATTATCCCACTGCTACTATAGGCACCATCTCTCCCTACTATACCTGCTATCCCACAGCCCCAGTCCCTTCCCAGAGGCTATTATCCCCCCACTGCTACTATAGGCACAATCTCTCCCTACTATACCTGCTATCCCACAGCCCCAGTCCCTTCCCAGAGGCTATTATCCCCCCACTGCTACTATAGGCACCATCTCTCCCTACTATACCTGCTATCCCACAGCCCCAGTCCCTTCCCAGAGGCTATTATCCCCCCACTGCTACTATAGGCACCATCTCTCCCTACTATACCTGCTATCCCACAGCCCCAGTCCCTTCCCAGAGGCTATTATCCCCCCACTGCTACTATAGGCACCATCTCTCCCTACTATACCTGCTATCCCACAGCCCCAGTCCCTTCCCAGAGGCTATTATCCCCCCACTGCTACTATAGGCACCATCTCTCCCTACTATACCTGCTATCCCACAGCCCCAGTCCCTTCCCAGAGGCTATTATCCCCCCACTGCTACTATAGGCACCATCTCTCCCTACTATATCTGGATCTTTACCTGTATTGACAGGTTAACCCTTTTGTTAAAGTACTGCAGCATCCAGTCCTGTTCAGTGCCAGATAAAAAAGAAGCGGGATTATAACTTTAATTATTATTCCATCTTTCTCCTTACATATCTGGGCTTGTTAGCGCCTCTGAAATGCTTTAGTAGAATGCAACTGATAGTAAAACATGCTTTTCCTTAGAAGAATACAAAAAAGAAATACCTGAAAAAGTTTCAGAATATATATATATATGATTTAAGAAAAAACCCAACAAACCAACTTTAAACATGTTATACTATTCTGCATGGAGAAAGTCGCACAGGGAGGAACAAAAAGCATGAAGAATAAATAACACGCAGGATAAATCATATTTATACACCGTTTCTATGAAGTTCAAAGTGTTTTTAACATTTTTGAAATCTATTTCTATCAGTCAGAGGTCAGCCGTACTTGTGTTTTATCTCCTCGCAGTCTGTCCTTTCCTTGAATTTCCTTCCTTGTTTGCTGTAACCTTCAGCCCTCGCACTTATGGTATGGCTTCTAACTGCTCTAGATACACATAGGGTGGCAGGACAGTGGCCCCTCAGCAGAACCTTTATAGGGTCCCATACCCTAAGGCAAATCATCAGTTTGCACACATACAGGGAACCTGCTCAATACTATATATACTCTCTAGTATAGGTGTAAGTAGAACTTACTGGGCTCCACAATGAATTAACAACAGGGACCCCCTAAACTTTGGTGATTAGACATTTCCTATTGATATACATTAAAACTGCTTATCAGTCAGTGCCAGGGCCCCTATGCCTCCTGGGCCCCTAGAAGTCCCCTCCCCCTATACTTACAACAAGAGATTCAGCAGCTACTGGGTCTGACGTATATGTTTCTACCTTCTTTACTGGTAGAACATAGACAAATGTGAAATTTAAATTGCCCACTGAGGCCTAAAGGTGGCCATACACCTTCAGATCCACTTGCTTGGCGATGGCGCCAAGCGAGCAGATCTTCTCCCGATATCGCCCACCTACGGGTGGGCGATTTTGGGAGAATCCAGGCTAATTTGATCGTTTGGCCCTGCCCGACAGATATCTGGCCTGAAATCGGGCAGATATCGATCGGGCTGGTTAAAAAATCTAGTCGGATCGGGGACCACATCAACGAGCCGGTGCGGTCCCCGATCCGACTAGATTTTTTTAACCTGCCCGATCGATATCTGCCCGATTTCAGGCCAGATATCGGTCGGGCAGGCCCGTCGGTAGTGCCCATACACGGGGCCGATTAGCTGCTGAATCAGTCTAAGGGACCCATATCGGCAGCTAGAATCGGCCCGTGTATGGGGACATTAAGGCTCTAAGGCAAATGTCAGACATGGCGGAAACCCTAGTGACCAGGCAATACTGCTTTTGCCCCCTGGTGTTCTCTTTGGCATCCACCTATTTGATTTTTTCCTGAAAAGCATTTTTCATGCCAATATCTACCAGTAGTGAGAGAATAGTGAATTCACCTACCAAGGGGTCTTATTGGGACTAATGGAAATAGTAGCAGGTTTCCTCCCAAATGGACTTCAGACTTTTCTTGATCAAAGTATCTATATGAGATATAATGGAAATAGCCATTGATATGGTCTTCAGCTGAACCCACACTCATTAAAATCTAATGCAACAGGGCAACTCATTAGCGCCCCCTAGAAGATTATCACAACTTGCCATGAAAGCAGCACATAGTTGAACCCTACTGCCATGTTATTATGTGGGGCCGAGCCAACGCGTGCAACGTACGTTCCTTGAAGTTCAGGGATACAACTGGAGCAAAGCTTGACCACTTCTAGCCGAACGTTGCTGCCCCCCCAAGCCCCACAATGAAGATTTAAGGTTCCTTTCTCGCTAAGCACAGAATAACAGCATCTCATTCTTTTAGATCTGATGCTGGATGATGTAATATTGGAGCACTCAGCCAGTCCAGTTAAAGGTACCGGTAGACTTTATGTCACGTTCCAGTGTAGTGACAGTATTCTGTAACTAACTGCTGTCTGGTGTCAGGCGTCAACTTAACTGAGCGTGACTTCTTGTCTGTTGTATCATAACTCATGGCATCTCATTGTAATGTCTCTGCTCACACACCCGGAATTCTGGGTCGGCATAAAGATCAAGTCAGTAACTCCATTTAGGGCTCATCGACGGCTGCACATCCCAATCATTTGCAGCCCCTGAAAGCTAGTTGACCCCACTGGAAGGATTCCGCTTGGCAGTGGCATGAAAACAAGCTGATTTCATATGTTGTTAGACACAGGGAACTCTGCACCAGTCTAATAACCCGTATTCCCCAATTTGTTTTCAATATTCCAGAACATAGAAAAAAAACCCTGCTAATTGGTTGGTATGGGTTACAGGACAACAACCCCATTGATAGATATGCTAAAAGCAATTTACCTTTGAGCTTCCAATTGTGTGGTCCTTCCCCTGTAGTAGCTAAACCACCTTCTCCCTGTTGAATAAACCAATGCAAATCAAATGGAATGCTTCATAAAACACCATCAATCAAACTAAAATCTGCTCCAAAGTGAGGCTGTTGCACCGATTATGTCATAAAATTTATAGCGGCACCTGTCAGCCATTGTTGGGGATAGTCCCTTGGTATCTACAGTCCCTTGCCATCAAGCTGGGTCTCGCAGCAGCGAATGCTTAAACGTTTGTTAATATAACATTAAACTATAAACTAATTGTAATTAGTGATGAGCCGTCGCATTTCGCTTTGCGAAATGGTGAAAAATTTGTGAAGCGCCGAAAATTTTGCACGTAAAAAAGATTTGTCGCCCGTGACTATTCTTTTGACGTGCGACTATTTATTTTGATGCGTGACTATTCTTTTGACGCCCGCGACTAATTTTTTGACGCCGCAACTATTTATTTTGATGCCGCGACTATTTATTTTGATGCCGCGACTATTTATTTTGATGGCGCGACTATTCTTTTGACGTGCGACTATTTATTTTGATGCGTGACTATTCTTTTGACGCCTGCGACTAATTTTTTGACGCCGCAACTATTTGTTTTGATACCGCGACTATTTATTTTGATGCTGTGACTATTTATTTTGATGCCGCAACTCTTTATTTTGATGGCGCGACTATTCTTTTGACGTGCGACTATTTATTTTAATGTGTGACTATTCTTTTGACGCCCGCGACTAATTTTTTGACGCCGCAACTATTTGTTTTGATGCCGTGACTATTTATTTTGATGCCGCGACTATTTATTTTGATGGCGCAACTATTCTGTTGACGCGTGACTATTTATTTTGAGTCCGCAACTATTTATTTTGACGTGCGACTATTCTTTTGACGCCAGCAACTAATTTTTTTGACGCTGCAACTATTTATTTTGACACCGTGACTATTCTTTTGACGGGCCACTATTTATTTTGACACCCGCAACTATTACATTTGCCGCGGACAATTCTTTTGACCCCCGCAACAATTTTTAGACGCGCTGCAAATTTTTCCACGGCAAATTTTTTCATCCGTTTCGCAAAACGATCCACCAATGGCAAAACAAATCCATTCCTGGTGAAACATGTCGCCCATCACTAATTGTAATGCCTATTGATTGAGCATCCCCTGCTGTTCTAGTTCTCCATTAGGATAATGATGGATCCTTTCAGATCTGTGCCTTCTCCTGTATCTCCTGAATGTTGCCCGACCTTCTGACCATTTTTAAGTGTTTGTTCCTTGAGGGTTACTCTTTGAGGCCTATTAATGAATTTTCAGTTGTTTTTTTTTTACAAACGTTGTATATATGTCTCCCATTGACTTCCATAGAAGCTCACCAGGTTTTAGTTTGGCAAATCGTAAAACAATTCAAGTTCAGAAAACGATTTTCTAGAATCAGGGGAAATCAGTGATCCTGAATTTCTAATGAATAGGCCCCTTAGAGTCTCCTTGACCCTGCCATCCAAGTTACAAGTACAGATGTTTCTCTTCTGTTGCTAGAAATTCCTGAGACCTACACACATCTCAGTGGGTGTCTCTTGCACGTAACCAGATGGATGTCTCACAATGTACGATGTATTCTGTGCTCTCTTTCATTCTGTTCTTTGCATTCCCATCTTTCTTCTTCTCAGACTTTTTCCATAGGACATGTTGTAAGTTTTGTGTATGGGGAGGTGGGGGAAAATCTTACGTGGAAGGCTTTTTGTGTATTTTTTTTTTGTCATTCTGTTGTTATTGGTGTAATGTATTGATCAAGAGTGTAATGTGTACACATTTGTGTAAAATTATGTTTTCTGTCATGTGAAAAGCAATGCACTGTTGAAGGGGCGTGGGTTTGTGTCAAACTGGGGGTTCTCCATCCATGGAAGCTACGCAAGCACTGTCCCTCTGAGGAATTCAGTATGATCCAGCATCGCCTATAAGTAGTTAACGTGTGGATGCTTTGGTGATGGAACGTAGTGCATGGCAGTCGCTATGTGCATGGGGTGCATGCTGGGCCTGACAACAAATCTGTAGCTAGAAATGTCTCTATAAAGATCTCCTTGCTTGGCCATTGGTGTGTCTTTGAAGCAGACGTGGGGAACCTTAAACCAATCAGTATTTGTAATCCGTCTTTGGCAGCTGCAGGCTCCCCACCCCTGCGCTATGGTAACAAACAAGCAGTCTGTACTTGTGGCCTAAACTCCTCTTTTTTGACTCTTACCAGAGGCCCAGTGCAAACCCTACTACTCGGAGTATTCTCACCCTCGGCTGCTCATCCATCAAATGTGCACAAGCCATTATCTGGATTTGTTTATTACTGGGGTCATCGGATTGAATGTTATCACTATGGCGATGGAGCACTACCAGCAACCCAAGGTAACCGAAAAGGCCCTTCTGCCTCAAAAGCTGGTGGTGGGGGCAAACTTGGTGTCACACTACATTCTTCTCCATCCATTAGTGCCCATACACGGGCTGATCCTAGCTGCGGATATTGGTCCCTTAGACAGATTCGGCAGCCTATCGGCCCGTGTATGGGCAGTAACGACGGGCCTGCCCGACCGACATCTGGCCTAAAATCAAACAGATATCGATCGGGCAAGTTTAAAAATTTAGTTGGATCGAGGACCACATCGGCTCGTTGATGCAGCCCCAAACCGATGAACGCCTATACCCGTCGTTCTAATTCGATCATTTGGCCCCAGAGCCAAATGACCGAATTAGCCCGATATCACCCACCCATAGGAGGGGATATGGGGAGAAGATCTTAGTGTGTATGGCCACCTTTAGTTGCTTAGTTGTCCATAGATTTGCTTTGTCAATTGACAAAAAAGTGGTAGGTCTTCAGAGCCTCAACAACTGCTAGAAAAGCCTTGAGTTTCCAGTCCTGCTCCACTGATTTGTGAGTCTTGCTCATTATTGGCTGTTAAAAGTAAGAGAAAAAACATGTTAGAACCTAGATTGGTATGTTTTTACTTTTTGGAATTACATTCAGGTTTGTTTTAAAGAACCTTTGGCCTCTGGCCTTTTGTTTATAGCGATAAGCGCAGCACAACTACTAATCATGGGTACACTGAGGATCTGTCCTGGATTTGGGGGCTGAAATGAGCCAAGGGCATAATGCCCAGAAACATACACAAAAGTGTTAAACTATGATTAGGTGAATATATATATATATGATATCTACGGTTTTTATTTCTTTTAGGTATTGGATGAAGCTCTAAAAATCTGTAATTACATATTTACCCTCATTTTTGTGCTGGAATCTGGGTGCAAAATGGTAGCTTTTGGCTTCCGGCGATTCTTCAAAGACAGGTAGGTTTTATTTCCAGCAAAGACGTGCCTTTCTAGGCTGAAAACATGATAGTAATGTTACATTCTAATGCAAAAACATTGTGAATTAAATTTTTTATAAAGGGAATGAATACTATATACTATACATTTTACATTTCCTGAACTAGTGGGGGGCTTTTATCAAGTTTCCAAATTTTTAATTGAGCGCTAGGTGCAGAGTGTAGCCAGACCCCAGACACAACTGCTTTTTAAATGGGAACTAAGGGAGGTGCCTGTCTGAACCCTCAACTAGGACCCAGACAGGATTACTGTTTGTCCTCGTCCAATGGCAGGTCTGCATACAATATTATTTCATATATTAAGGTAGCCATACACAGGCCAATAAAAGCTGCCGACGGGTCCAGGTTGGAACCTTAACAGCTGTATGTGTGGGGCCCTCACACAGACCTACCCAACTGATACCTGGCTGAAAATCGGGCAAATGTCAATCGGGCAGGTTTAAAAATCCCATCCATGCAAGGAGCGCATTGTGGAAAGATCCACGTGCCTGGCAAACTCGCCAAACAAGGAATCTTTCAGAGTATGGGCACCTTTAGAAATGTCATTTTTGGTAAGTTGTTGAGCTAGTTATGAGCACAAAGAGGTCCTTCAGATGTTTGGCTGTCAGTGAGATTATTGGAGATGTAGGCCAACAGCTTGAGGGCTCCCACTTGCCTAAGTCTGCCTTAGACCCACCTGTACTACCTGCTGAATGATATTTCTTCCAGCAAATTGTGTTGGAACTGGTTTAATATTACATTTTTTTTCACATTCTCAGGTGGAACCAGTTGGATTTGGCCATTGTTCTGCTCTCCATTATGGGGATCACCCTGGAGGAGATTGAAGTCAATGCATCGCTGCCCATTAACCCAACAATCATCAGAATAATGAGGGTCCTGCGGATCGCTCGCGGTAGGTTTTTGCAGACACCAACTTTATTACATTTGGGAACACTCCAGCGTAGCTAAAGTTTACTGGATACCATTTTGTATTTCGGCCACCTTTCTAGAAACTTTGGAGAGAACCCTCTGTTTCCACCACATACTGGAAAAGATTTCCTGGTTAATGAAATGACAGCAACAAAGCAACTGTCAACATGTATTAATCTAGTGCATTTAGAACCGTGAAAGAAACATGCTGATCAAACCTTGTCAATGTTACTGCTACATAACCCATTGTGCTTTGATGGGGGGGGGGGGGGGTGAAGCTCTCATTGCAAAGGATAAGTCTCTATTTTTGTGTGTTGTTCTAGTGCTGAAGTTATTAAAGATGGCAGTCGGTATGCGAGCCCTGCTGGATACAGTATTGCAAGCGCTTCCTCAAGTAAGGGTCCTCCAAGGGGACAAACCATCTCATGGGTAGAAGATGATATACTGTAGGCAGTGTCACAATACAACTCCACTCACTGAATGCATGCTTTACTTCATGTTAGGAATAGGAGGTGCCTATGTAGGGTTCTACTTATATTTAGATGTTCCACCACGCTGTTACATAGGACCACCTTCAGTGATCAGTGATCCCAGTGATGAGTTCATTTAGTTATAGATATTAATTCACTGTTGTGTATTGTAGGGTTATCCAAAACATTAAGCCTCGTGTCCTGTCAAATGCATTATGCCACCCAAAGGGACAGACCCACAGTTGGAAGCCTTCTGCTCTGAGTTTGGCTCTTAGGCTTCTTCATAGCCATCCACTGAGGTGGCTGTTCTCTGTCTGTGGGTTGGTGCTCTCTTCTACTCATAACACTGACCGCAAAAGTGGTTCTTTTTGATTATTCCTTTCTGTCTGCTACTGTTAGTTCCAACTGTCTGTAAAATGTACAAATAAATGGTATATATGCCTACGTTGTCTTGTACAGCTTAATGAATTTATACTTTCACCCTTACAGGTGGGGAATCTCGGCCTGCTCTTTATGCTGCTGTTTTTCATATTTGCCGCTTTGGGAGTTGAACTTTTTGGCGACTTAGGTAACTTTTTCCTGGTTGGATGATCTACTGGGGCTCAATTATCAAACATTGATAAAGGGTGCATATGTATATATAATATAGACCATTAAGGGCTAAGACTGCCTTAAGGGACATTGTTATGTCAATAGGAAACTGGCCTGAAGGACACACAGTGAGACATCTGCTGTTGTCTTGCTGTCTTTCAAAGCACAGAGACAGTGACTCTCTTTAGGGCACCCAAGCAGTGAAAGCTTTCAGGTTGGGAGGGTCCTAAACATAGAAACATCAACGTAGCAACATAGTTAAAAGAACATAAAATATAGAGTAACAAAGACCGGGTCCAAGCATGTCCTACAGAAATGTAAACCAAGGCTGGACAACCCTTATAAAATCACGGAGTATATCAAGGCCAGTATTGGTGCAGAGACCCCGCGATGAATAATGAATTCAGTAAAAGTCCATGTGTTACAATGACAATATATCTCTTGTTCCCAGAATGCACTGATTCCCACCCGTGTGAAGGTCTCGGCAGGCACGCCACGTTCAGGAACTTCGGCATGGCCTTTCTGACTTTGTTCAGAGTATCCACAGGAGATAACTGGAACGGTATAATGAAGGTAAAATCATGATTAATGCCATCATAAAAGTGCCAAGGTGATAAGGAAGCAATATTGATATTTATTCATCCAACCGTTTCATTTTCCTAAATCCTCCACCTCCTGGGGCAACAGCAATATAGTTATAATTATTTTGCTGATTGTTTCTTGCTCATAGAGATGCCTTATAGGGAGGTTCATCACTCAAGCGAGAAATGGAGAAGGTTAGACTGAATCTAGAACAATCTATGAAGTTTATTGATGGGAAACACTAATACCCTATATGGCCAAAAGTAGCCAGACACCTGCCTGTCCAACATCTCATTCCCAAACCAAGGGGATTAATATGAAGTTGCCTCTCCCTTTGCGCTATAACATCCCCTGCTCTTCTGGGAAGGTTCCCACTAGATGTTGGAACATGGTTGCTGGGAGCTGCTTTCATTCAGCCATAAGAGCATTAGTGAGATTAGGCACTGATAATACAACAACTCTACTTATATAGACCCAATAAGGGGTGTAGCCTCATATACTGGTCAGTGGGTTTACATAATGGAAATTCTAGCCACAAGAATAGCCCCCAAACTTTGTCCACTACCTGCATATAGAGAGATAACCCTATGGGGGGAATTCACAAAAGTGTTGGTCGCCAAATTGTAAAAATGTCATAATCACGACAAATTCACAGAAGGTATATTATAGTTTTATGGATTTGTCGTAATGCTGGCAAATTTTATATATCAGTCTCTCATTCAAGCCACTCCCTGGTTGCTAAGGTAATTTGGATCCTAGCAACCAGATAGCTGTTGAAACTCCAATTGCAAACTGTCTTAGAAAATTACTCTCTACATCAGGGGTGGGCAAACTACTGCCCGCGGGCCACATCCGGCCTGTTTTGTCTTTTTAATCCGGCCCACTGACTCCGCAAGTCTCATCACACGAGACTTGGCATCTGGACTGACGAGCGGAAATGGCATAACGCTGGCCCGGCCCGTCTGTAAGTCAATGTGGCCCCTGAGCCAAAAAGTTTGCCCACCCCTGTTCTAGATCATTCAAAAAGTTAAGTCACACGTGAACAACAACTTGTCGGTAGAGACAGGAAAATGACATTTTTGTGAATTCCTCCCTATGACTCAAAAATATGCAATTCCCCTATGAACAGCCTCACCAGTTGGTTTATAGTCTATACAGAGAGCTCCCAGCATAGGTATTCTCCTTAACTAGCACAGTTTAGCAGGAACAGTGCTTGTACAGGGATTTAAATCAGAAAAATGTGAGGGGAGGGGTTATGAAATTCTAACAATATATTGTCTGACCTTATTCTGCACCACAGGACACACTCCGTGATTGCAACGAGGATTCCACCTGTTACAACACAGTCATCTCCCCCATCTATTTTGTCTCTTTTGTGCTGACTGCCCAGTTTGTCCTGGTCAATGTGGTAATAGCGGTGCTCATGAAACACCTTGAGGAAAGCAACAAGGAAGCTAAGGAGGAGGCGGAGCTGGAGGCAGAGATGGAACTAGAGTTTCAGATCCAGAACATGCAGGTTCCGGATCCTGACCCATTTATGTGGGCTGGGAGAGATCTCGGCTATCCCCAGGAAGGTTCTTACGGATATATGAACTCCGTGCAGGACAAGGCCGACTCACAGCTTTCATTAGTCAATCCCATGGTAAGTCATTTCTGGCCTCATGTACAAGCAATGGTTAATGTTTGGGAACAGCATTTGCCCAAAGGTTTCTTTGTCTAATAAAAATAGATGGTGCTTCACACTGGAACAGAAGGTTTTAATCAGTCTTGGAACAAAAGTCTCATAACATCTTGCCCCTTACATATAAAGTACCCAAGAGCATCAAGAGTCTCCACCTCCCAACCTGAGACGGTCAATGTTCCGCCGAAATTCCAGCGTTGTGGGAAATCAAGCTGAAATTCATTTCATTTAGATGCAAGAAATTCTAATTAGAGAAATAAAACTGAAAAATCAAATCTGGAGCATCGGGAACCTTATAGCCCTTTTGACTTTGTCTAGGAGTAATATGCATATAATTATATTAAAAAACCCAGGAGATGTCTAGAACATTTTCCTAGTTCAGCTCCAATACAGACTCACACATTGATGTATTCTGCAAAATCAGCTCCAAAATGTCCGTTCCTATCCACTGCCATTATAGCTGGCCACACACACTTGAGTATATGCTGGGTTAATGCTTCCAATAGAGAGCTTTGTACCATGAACGTTGGTTGGTTCATTGATTGGTCATGCTGAAAAATGTCATCTTCCAATGCATCGTATCTGGAACGTGTGGAACGTTGGCAGATGAGGAGCTGGAAGATCCTGACTGATATTCTTTGTACCATGGATATTAGTTTGTTCATCGATTGCCCATGTTGGAAGATGTCTTCTGCCGATGAAGAAACAAAGAAGCTCGATGATTCCAATCAATGTCCTTGTACTTTGGATATTGGTCAGTCCATCCATCACTCTCTCTCTCAGCATCTGTTTGTCTTCATTCTCTCTTCAGGGAGGAGTCGGGAGTCTGATTATGATTGACAGGTCTAAAGGTGGCCATACACTGTAAGATCCACACGTTTGGCGAGGTCGCCAAGCGAGCAGATTTTCTCACAATATGCCCACCTACAGGAGGCCGATATCAGGCTAATTTGGGCCAAACGATCAAATTAAAATGGCGGGCATAGGCACCATCGTTTCAGGGACCACATCAACAAGCCGATGTGGTCCCCTATCCAACAGAAAATCAAACCTGCCCGATCGAGATCTAGCCGATTTTAGCGTTGTTCGTCTTTGAGTTAACTTTTAGTATGATGTAGAAAGTAATATTCTGAGACAAATTGCAGTTGGTCTTCATTTTTCATTATTTGTGGGGTTTTTTTTTTAGTTATTTCACTTTGTGTTCAGCGGCTCTTCAGTTTGGAGTTTCAGCAGCTATCTGGTTGCTAGGGTTCAAATTAGCTTAGCTACCAGGTAAGGTTTGAAAGACAGGCTGGTATATGCATAGGAGAGAACCTGAAAAAGAAGTAACGGTAACAATAAAACGGGAGCTTCACAGAGCAATAGTTCTGTGGCTGCCGGGGTCAGTGACCCCCATTTGAAAGCTGCAAAGAGTTAGAAGAAGAAGGCAAATAGAACAAAAACTATAAAAAATAAATAATGAAGACCAAATGAAAAGTTGCTTAGAATTAGCCTTTCTATAACATACTAAAGGTTTACTTAAAGGTGAACCGCCCCTTAAAAAGATATATTGGATCTATCTGTCAATCAAAATCTGACACCCAATGCCTGCATGCAGAGAGAATGAAGAGAAACAGATGCTGAGAGGGAGATAGTAAAGATAAACTTCATTATTTTAGATTTTTTGCAGAATTTTTATTGATAGTACAGGAGCAAAATCAATGTTGCTTCTTATTGTGTGTGCAGTTTTCTTGATAGATTCTTCTTTTGTCCTTTTCTGCTTCCCATATTGTCAAATCTGTGATGGTGAGACATGGTCTGACTGCTTCCTGTTGAGGGTCCAACACTGTGGGATCTGTATGGGAGCAAAATGGCTGCTGGCAAATGTATACATATTCTTTTCCAATTAGAAGGAGAAGGTATGGTACAATTACTGGGGGGGGGGGCTAATGTTAGGCACCTCCCCTTATACCTTATACCCCAGGTTGGTGCTCCTGTTCGGGAAAAAACTGCCCCGGGCCGGGGTAACTGCCAGACAGTGATCCTTTTCCATCTTCTGTCTTCGTGCCGCTTGCGCAGTAGAGTGAAGGGTCAAACTTTTACCAAAAAGCCGCTTTTTTCTGGCACCCCCCAGTGATTTTACCTTTCCTTCTCCTTTAAAAATAACACACAAAAGTTCACAATTCCATTTTATTGAAATTCTATATAAAAAGCCATAGTATGAGGTGTAGGGCCTGAGAAAGATCTTTTCCACCACTACTGCCTGTAATTGTCTTGCCCACTGCCACCACTTGTCCACAGGGTCAGACTGGCGGGGTGCAGGGCCCTACAGGTGCCCCCGCCGGCCGCACCCCCTAACCCCCCCGCTCAACATCCTCTCCTGAGTGTGCATAAGTTTAATGCATCAGGGGAGGAACACCGTCGGCCAGGGGACCCGGTGTCCCGGCCAGGGGCGGGTCAAGCCGACTGGACGCCCCAGGCAACCCGGTCGGCCACCTCGCCCCAGCACCCCGCCCCCTTGTGCGCTTTGGCACGCAGTTGCGGGGGGCCCTAGGCAGCTGCCTCTTCTGCCTACCCCTAGTTCCGGCCCTGGTCCCGGCGGCCCAGTCCGACCCTGCTTATCCACCATCACTGCAAGGCATTTACTTATCCACCACCTTTGCATGTACTTCACTAATACACTTTTGGAAGCACAACAGAGACACTTTCCGCACACCCTGGCTCTCCAAAATAATAACCGCCCGCTGCACACTGCTGGAGGGATCGGCACCCTCCCAAAACCAACTTGGAAAAAAAGCAAATGGCACACAGGGCTATAAACTAGGGAACAAGACCTTCAAAGTTTTATTGCGGAGGTGCAACCTCCGCAATAAAACTTTGAAGGGCTTGTTCCCTAGTTTATAGCCCTGTGTGCCATTTGCTTTTTTTCCACTTCACTCATACACTGCCACCGCTTATCCAGCACTGATGTCATTAACTTATCCACTGCCACCGCTTATCTACCACCACCACTGCCTGTAATGCACTTATCAACCACCACTACCTGTAGCTCAACCAAGGTGGGCGAATACAACAGAATGCCTTCCTAGTTAGAAACCTGGTTTATAGTAAATGTAAATATAAAGCCACCAGGGGCAACAATACACAGAGTGTGCATATGTACTGATCATAAAACATCTCCAGAGTGCCCTAAAATAATTAAAGTAGAATTAGAAACATAACTTAGCCACAAATGGTGTGCCTTATGCTGGAGCTTTATGAGCTTGCTGACCATGACGATGCATGTTTTCTAATGTGTCCCTTGATGTTCTATGTGCTTGTGGAGTCTTTATACCAGTCTGGTCATCCTCTATGGGGCTGGACAAAGTGTGCCAATCAGCACTGATCACGCTTAGTAAGAGCAGCCCTACTTGTCCGCTGCCAGTAACCCATACAGAAGGCAACTGGGTTGTGCTGGATCTTCACAGACATAATGCTACTGAGTTGTGAATCTTTAGCACCACTTAGTCAGTCTTTTCTCTGCCTTTTTCCTTGTACGTTAGCAAAGGGAAGCGCAGGTACCTGGTACTCTTCTTGATGTACTCTGTATATTTTCTATCTCCTGCCTCTTTCTCCCCCTTTCCCCTGCATGCGTTGGCGCACACCCCCTTACAGGAAAGACACATGTTTGATACAATATCACTACTGATCCAGGGATCTTTGGAAGGAGAGATGAAGCTGATGGACAATTTGTCTGGCTCTGTGTGCCACCATTACGCCCTCCCTCCCTCTGACAAGGGCTCCTCGGAAAAACAGGTCAGTGCCTCCTCCTTTGCCTTGATATACCATGGATGCCCATCATTGCATGCATGATGATATCCCTAATATTCTTCTTGCCCTTGTAACGGTTTCTGGTCTTTTTTATTCTTCATCTAGATCCCATTGGCAGAGATGGAAGGCCTATCCATGACATCAGACATTCTGTCCGAGAAATCATGGTCCTTAGCTCTGACGGACGACTCCCTGCCAGATGACCCTAATCCCAACCCATTTGGTGTACTGGAAACCAAAGTGAGCGTCCCTCTTACATTCTATAGACAAAGCATACTTGGTGGTGCCATAAAGCAGATCTTTATGTAGACAAAACCAATCTTGCTTCAAGATATTGCACGGAAAGATTCACTCGTTTGGCAAGGTTGCCAAGTGAGCAGATCTTCTCCCAATATGCCCACCTAAGTTTTAAATTATACATAGATGGCCTTTTGCGTTTTGTGCCCTCCAGGGCTAAATTCAAACACAAAAACACACTATATAAAAGGGTAACAGCCAATTAACAGCCAATTCAATTCTTGAAAGGCTCAACCAATCAGAAGTAAGATGAGTTCAACTGATTGGCAGGTTCGGAACCAAAGTTCCTATTGGTTACAAAACATATATATAATTGTGTAAAAAAACAAGTTGCTATAAATACATATGGCACTTAAATTACACATAACATGATACATCATGTTCAAAATTAAATCCATCAGGTTGTTTTGTATCTAAGTAAAATATCCATCTAGTTTCTCTTTTGGTGGTGATCCTGAGTGCCAGCCGTTCTTTTCGTGGAAATTCCCCAATTTTAGGGGGTGCCCATACATGGGCAGATAAGCTGCCGAATCGGTCTAAAGGACCTAAATCAGCAGCTAAAATCTGCCCGTGTATGGCCGACTTTAGTCATGCTGAGTTGGTGATAGTGTGTGACCATAACATGGCTGGTGTAGAAATAAAAATGACTCCAGTCTTTTAATGATTGTGCCGACAGTCCAGTGACAGAATTGGGTCTTGGTGCTCACCAAGGCTGGCCCACACACTGGCATACCTTCCAGCGCGAGATGAGACTATGATGCCACTCCCCACATTATATAAACCACACCCTCCTAAAGACTCGGGCATCAATGACAAGTCTGGGCAGGGCTTGGGGTGGGGGCTGTCACTGTGTCTGGTTCACAGCATCATTTATTACAGCGGCAGAGGCAGGCACCATTTGCCCACACACCCCCAGAGTGCCCAGTCTTGGGTTCCCCACCAAAACAGTAAAAATTGGACCTAGCAGTTTATAAAAATGGCCTTGGTTGTTTAGGAAATGTCAGCCTGGTATGAGTATATGTACTGCTGGGCTGAGTTTAACTTTGGGCAGTGATCCCCAACCCTTTGTATTTTGCTCCCAGTGGTGCAGCTGCTTATTTTTGAATACCTAGCTTGAAGGCACATATTGGTTGCATAAAAACCAGGTGTGCTGCCAGTTCTGCCTACCAAATAACCAATCACAGCCCATATTTGGCACCCCCAGGTTGGGGCCTCTGGCTAAGGGGAAAGTACTGACCTGTTCCTATGAAGTGCTCAATTGCAATTTCTTGTCCATCATTTGGCCCCTCCTACTTCTACAAAAGGTTACAGATAAGCTGAACATTAGTAAAACTTTTTAAAAATGGTACTTTGTTGACAGCTTGGCCTCCCCGAGGAGAAACATTCGGCAACCGTTGAGGAGGCTACGAATCTTCTCAGCGTCCGGAAACCGTCAGTATGCCGCACACATTCCCTGCCCAATGACAGCTACATGTTGCAAACGGGAAGCACGTGCACTGAGTGCCAGGAGCAAAGAAACCACTGTTACCAGAAATCAGGTAGTAGCAACTCAGGAATGGGGGTAGCAATTACATTTTCTGCTTATGGATGCAGCCAAGTTTGGTGATTTTCTTATTGATAAACCATCTATACATCTATATCTAGTATAAATAAATCTAAAGCAACTGGACTTGTTAGGTAATCATTGAAGACGTTTCACTACTCATCCTCATACTCATTCAATGATTACCTAACAAGTCCAGTTGCTTTAGATTTATTTATACTAGATATAGATGTATAGATGGTTTATCAATAAGAAAAACCATGACCTGGATGAATGAAAATCTTCATAGACATCTCTACATCTCTTTCCCAGGTTCCAGCTCAACGGTTCAGTCTCAGCCAAATGACCTCAACTCTCTTCTCCAAGTGCCACAAATCTCCATCCCTTATGAAGCTTCAGGAAGTACAGTGATATCAGAGATTCCCAAACTCCCCGCCCCCTTGCGCTCTCCATCGGCTAATAGGATGCTCCGCAGACAGGTACCGTTGTAATGCCTATTTGTTATAAGAAAAGTGAATTGCACGGAACATAACATTTACACAGTTTATTTGGATTGATAGAAGACATCTGCCAACCAAGTTCAACCAAGCCATGATCCCAGCCTCACCGATCTGTACTCGGCAATTCTTTCTTGATGTTCACTGGGCTAGCATAAAACCATGTATATATCAAACAGCCCAAGTATTAGGGATATTCATTGCCCTTATGGTGAAGAAATATTCCATGTAACATTTCCTCTGAAAAGTGTATTTTCTCCAGAGGCAACAAACCCAATAAATCTGACAGCAACAGAGCAAAGTATCTACCTGGGGGTGAAGCCCAACTGGCCTTGGATCTGTTGTTTATCTTCTAAATATCTAGTCTTTTTTTGAACTTCTTCCTGAGTCAGCCAGTCACCTTTTCCTTGGGCTTTTTTTATTTTGAGAGTTGAAATTCGTAACTGCCATACTGTGAGCTCTTACATTGCCTTTGAATTTGTCAACCCATGGCCTGATGTATTAGGTTATTTCTTCCTCTTCTGATTAAACCTGTCCCACTTGTGTTTTACACAGAGTAGTAATAATGTAGAAGGCAAGTCACCATTATGCATGTAACATTTGCTCTTTATCTCTCTTTCCAGGAAGCAATCAGAACCGACTCTTTGGAATTTTTTCCCGATAGCAAAGAAAATGCTGGCATAACTGAGCCCCCACCTGTATATATTCCAATGTGCCAGGTGCCCACCGAGACACCCTCGGCTTTTATAGAACCAGAAAGAACTTTATGCCAGTTGAAGCGACGCAGTGTTTACACCCAGCAAGTCCAAGATACCTGCAAGATGTTTAGGTACCCTGATGCTTCTCAAACCAACATGGACACGTTACGAGAAACCTCAAAGATTCCAGAGAAAGAAGATTTGTTGAGCGCAGCATGTTGTAGGCGGCATCTCAACTCCAAAACGTGTAAAGCATTAAGCGTCTATTCTGCAGCATACTCCTTAAGCCAGAAACTGAAACTAGGTAACAGCGGCAACGTTATTTTGAAGGACATGAAGAGGTTCTACAGCGTAGATGCCCACGGCGTCCTTAAAAAGACATCCTCTTGGTTGGATGACCCCAGAAGACATTCCATAGAAATTTGTTCTTTAGAGAACACTCTTCATCACTACTCTACTTCACGTTCTTGTGGATTCATTAGCCACGTATTCCAGAAGAAGGAGGACTTGCAAATAGTGCAGAGGACGGGCGGACAGGATCCCGTCTGTCCAGATTGTGTTCACTCAGGAGAAGCATCAGAACTACCACTCTCTTACGTCTCGAGTGGGCAATCACAATCGACAGACTCGACCGAGCTCGGTAAAATAGACTCTTTCGTTCCGGAAATGCAGACATCCCCTAAACCACTGGGAGATTTAGTTTCTGTCGAAAGTTTTTCTATGGATGCAGTTGAATTAAATCAATGACTTCGCGATCGGGTGCCAAAATAAACACGAGCTGATTCTATTGGGTAAAATATCCAAAGAAGGGACTCTTGGACCTTGCAGCTCTGGGAATATACTTGAACAGTGCATCTGCTTGGACAATAGCAATACATTTTCCAAAAGGATTTTCACACTTTTGTTTAGTTAGAAACAATAAGAGAGCTCAACATGTATGATATTTTTTATTAAATAAATTTATTGGAGTATCTGATTTTTGGTAATTTAAGTGACGTTACTGCCAAAAATGCAAGTTTATAGTGCTAGCGACTTTCCATAAGCTAATAATGAATTGAGTTTTTAACAGGGTTGTTCACCTTTACATTAATACCCTATTTCTACCAACTTTGCAATCGGACTTCTTCATCTTTCCAGCTTTCAAATGGGGGTCACTGACCCCGGCAGCCAAAAACTATTGCTCTGTGATCTTACAATTTTATTATTATTGTTACTCTTTATTACTTGTCTTTCTATTCAGTCCCTCTCCTATTCATATTTCAGTCTCTCATTTAAACCACTGCCTGGTTGCTAAGGAAAACAAGACCCTGGCAGCCAGATAGCTGCTGAAATTCCAAGCTGAAGAGCTGACTAACACAAAGCTAAATAACTGAAAAACCACAAGAAAAAAAAAAAGAAAACCAATTGCAAATTGTCTTGGAATATCGGTGTCTACGTCAAAAGAAATGTTAATTTAAAGGTGAACAACCCCTTTAATCCAGAAGTTCCTATTTTTCCATATTTCCTGTATAAAATAATATTTTTTACAATGGGATTTTAGCTGGAGATATACTCAGATAAAATGTTTAGTGTCAGGAGGTGTCCAACCTACAGGCCTCATGGAACAAATGGCACTACCTATCAATGTGACCCTACACGTACTCAATGTGACCTACTCTGACACACACTCTATTGATTGGGAACTAGTGCCCCTAAAGTAGTCCATACACCTTCTTCATGGCTTTTGGATGATCAGCCGGCAGGAAGAACCATGAACATCAAAGGCTGCTGACGCACGGGGGTGAGCACAGATAAAGCTGCAGAAGACAAACTAGGGCTCCATTAGTAAGGGGCCCCATTGTAGTTGTATTCATTTGGAGTTGTATTCATTTGGAGTTGTATTCATTTGGCACCTCTGAAGTCTTTAAGGGTTCCCAGTAGTGGTAGTGTGGTTCAAAAAATTTCCAGCCAACGCCGATCCTGACTCACCCACATCCAGCCAAAGACCAGTCTGGTCCACATCATGGGATGATTTATAAACTTGTGCCTAACCAGCCCATTTCTGATGTCCCTGGAGGGGGATATATACATACAATCAGAAAGCAGGTTTGGCCATCACAAAAGTTGGGCTGGGACAAGGTGTGGAAAAGGGTAAAGGGGCTGCCAGCAAGTGAGGCCTATGACCCACTGTAGGGGAATTCAGACAGCCCAAACATATCTGAGGCACAGGTTTTGGCAGACTCAGACTGTCAATCTGTGGGTTCAGGCAAATGCCAAGGGTCTGCTGTAAGGTGCCATAGACAGTCACTATTTATTGGGCTGGGGGGGCTGTTTGTGCCTCTGGGTACTGGGAATGCCAGGACCCAGGCCCAGACTGGCAATCTGTGGGTTCAGGCAAATGCCAGAGGGGCTGCTGTAAGATGCCATAGACAGTCACTATTTATTGGGCTGGGGGGGGGCTGTTTGGGCCTCTGGGTACTTGGAATGCCAGGACCCAGGCCCAGACTGGCAATCTGTGGGTTCAGGCAAATGCCAGAGGGGCTGCTGTAAGGTGCCATAGACAGTCACTATTTATTGGGCTGGGGGGGCTGTTTGTGCCTCTGTGTACTTGGAATGCCAGGACCCAGGCCCAGACTGGCAATCTGTGGATTCAGGCAAATGCCAGAGGGGCTGCTGTAAGGTGCCATAGTCACTATTTATTGGGCTGGGGGGGCTGTTTGGGCCTCTGGGTACTTGGAATGCCAGGACCCAGGCCCAGACTGGCAATCTGTGGGTTCAGGCAAATGCCAGAGGGGCTGCTGTAAGGTGCCATAGACAGTCACTATTTATTGGGCTGGGGGGGCTGATTGGGCCTCTGGGTACTTGGAATGCCAGGACCCAGGCCCAGACTGTGGGTTCAGGCATATAGAAATTTGAGTTGTTATTTCTTAAACAGAAGCTAAGGATGGACCTCTTTAAAAGAATTCATTCGGAAGGGGAGCCATGTCTAGATCTGCTCTTATCTCCTTCCTTCTTGGAGCAGGTGGCCCACCTACCTTTTTTGAAGACTGGCAAATTCTTATTAATTTTACTCAGTGTAGAAGTATCGGAGTCCCGTCTTGCCGCTCCAAGTAACCGACAATATGGTAGCTTTTGTTTCCTAGGGAGACAGAAGAACCAAGTAATATTGAGTTATACAGTGTATTGCCCTGGTCACATCTATTTCTTGCAACTCATTATATATTAACATTTCTAAGCTTTGTTCTCTTTTAAGAAGAGAGTAGCAAAGTAGAAGTAAGTGGATTTTGATTCTTAGGGGAACTGAGAATAAGAATGTACCATAAGCATAAATGTCCCGGTTATTCACTCATGTATACTGGAAGGAATAATCAGCAGGATACGAGCTAAACACCCAAAGGATCTGACTCTCGTGACAGGTACAATCTATATAATGATATATGTGCAGGTTTAGTCCCCATATGAGTCCATAAAATAACTATAGTTCCTATGGGAAATGTCTTTTTTGTTTTCATTTTATGAGGATGGCCCGGACTTGCAATAAAATGTCCATTCTCTATTGATTTGCATTCTTTTTTTGGTAGATTATGCAGTTTTCATCCAAAGAGATCCAGATGGAATGTTCTTAAAAAGCTGGATTTCTACCATACTGATCCCTGAAGGGCAAAGTGTAAATATACACATACTCTATGTGGCCTACTCTGACACACACTCTATTGATTGGGAACTAGTGCTCCTAAACGGGTCCATACACCTTCTTTGGGTATTTTGGCTGATCAGACTGCAGGAAGAATCAATGAACATCAATGGCTGCTGACGCACAGGGATGGGCACAGATAAAGCTGCAGCAAGGGAAGATAAACTATGGCTCCATTACCCTGCAGTTTGGTGCAGGGAGAGCAAAATAGCCACTAGGCACCCATGGTCCTGTAGCAGCTGTAGGTTGGCCGGGGGGAGACATCTATGCACTATAATCAGTGGGGCCTTTGGGTGCTCAGGGCCAAACCCACAGCCATAAAGGGCAGGAGTACTAAGTGCTGTGTGTGCCTTCCTCTCCTTGGGGCTAAATACACTCTGTGTCACTGTCTGACTCCCCATAACCTGCTACACAGGGGCAAAAACATGGCTGCCCTTTCCATGCATTTAGCAATATATATATATAAGTCAGGCTGGATTCAAACTCACGGCCCCTGTGTCCCAGCAGCACTGTCTCACCCACTGAGCCACCAGGTTGCACAGCAGTTGCTCTTGTTCCTGTGTATATAAAGATTAACCCTTATATAGAGCAGTTAGTTTATCTTTATATACAGGGGAACAGCCACTAATACTGTGTGACTCAGTGGCTCAGTGGGTGAGACAGCGCTGCTACAGGGCAGAAGTCATGGGTTCAAATCCAGCCATGTTTTCATTTTTTCAAGTGAAAGAAATGATAAATACCCAAAAAAAAGGCTGCGCGCGCAAAAGGGCCCCGCGGTTCTGTGGTTAGTGCTGCCGCCTTGCGGTGCTGGGGTCTCGAGTTTGATTCCGACCCCAACACTGCAAGGAGCTTTTATTTCTACAGGGAGCTTGCCTACCCCATACGCACACATACACACACACACACACACATACACAGAGTAAGGGCAATTTAGAGACAAGCCAATTTACCTACCTGTATGTTCTACGTGCGGAGGGTTAACACCCCAAAGGAACCCACACATAGAACATACAAACTCCTCACAGCGCTGTTGCTGGAATTGAACTTGGAACCTCAGCGCTGCAAGGCAGGAGAACCAACCACTGAGCCACGGTGCCGCCCAACCTGTCCCACACTGATTGGCGCTATATAAACACTCTCGCCCATAATAGTGATGTGCAGCCACACAACATTGGGGGCCGCGGGCAGGGGTTCAGGCTGAATGTTACCATTCTCCTACCTGGGACCTTACTAGGCGCTGCTTTTAGGCTTCAGTATTTACAGTTGTGCCTGCATGCCCCACCCCTTTTGTGACATCACAGAGGGCGGGGCAGGCACAGGCCTATAAATACAGAAGCTGGGCAGGTTAGGGGTGGGTGCAGGTAAGAAGTAGGTGGGTTTGGGTCAGCTTTGTGTTGGCTAGCCCATCACCCTGGTTATTGGCTGACTTGGCTGTCTCTAGCACTATGGGAGAGTCTCTTAGGGATAAAGGGGCGGTTCATCTTCAGATTAACCTTTAGTATGTTATAGAATGGCCTATTCATAGCAACTGGTCTTCATTTTTTATATTTTATAGTTTTTGAATTATTAGCTTTCCTTCTAGGTTTTCTCTGACCCCGGCAGCCAAAGCCTATTGCTCTGTGAGGCTACAATTTCCATGTTACTGTGACTTATCTTTCTATTTAAGCCCTGTGACCAAAAACCCTTCTACTGGCCCCATGTTTAGCCAGTGCATGATCTATCCAAGATGGTGTTAGCCCATTGTTCTGTTTTCCCGCCGCAGGGTTTTAAACAAAGAAGCTCCCAGAAGTCTCCTCCAGAGGAGCTGGGCCAGCCAGGGCCGGATTTCCAAATTGGCCGCCCCGAGGCCGCCCCCGGTCGAAGGCCCTCCCCCCCCCCAGTGCGCATGCGCGATACAGGGGAAGAGGGGTTTCCGTGCGCATGCGCGAACAGGGGGCGAGGCGCCTTGCGCGCGCATGCGCAGTGGGACAAGCTTAGATACGGAGCAGTGGGGAGAAGTCCCCCCATTGCTCCGTATGGGTAAAAAACTTTTTAGATTTTGGTGCGGCGGGGCGGCATGCCACCCCCAGGTTTCTGCCGCCCTAGGCCCGGGCCTTTGTGGCCTCTCCACAAATCTGGGCCTGGGGCCAGCCCCTCCTAGGTTAATCCCCTGCAGTTCCAATGGGCCTTTTGTCTGGGTTGTAACCTCGCTATGGCAGGACACCCTCCCCTGCGTCCCCCTGGAATCTACCTTAGCTGCGGCAAGAAGATTCCTCCCAGCTGTGTGTATTTCCCTATTCCCTAAAGAAGGACTATTCCCCTGGAATCAAGGAACAAGAGTGCAGGCTGGCTACCACTTACTGGCTTATGGAAACATGCTGATGGCTACTTGCTATTCTCCAATAAATGCCTCATCCTGTGATACCAACCATTTGCTCTTTGGGTCCTGCCCTATGTCTGGGAACTCACGGCCCTGAGGTTGTGACAAGCCTTGCTCTATTCATATCCCTGTTTCTCTTTCAAACTGCTGCCTGGTTACTAGGTTGTGTGGCCATAGCAACACAATAATTGATGGAAATTCAGCCTAGAGAGCTGCTGGGGAAAAAAAGGCATAAAATAATTAAAAATGCGCAAATAATGAAGACCAATTACAAACTGTCTCACAATAACTCTCTCTACATCATACTAAAAGTTAATTTAAAGGTAAAGAAAACCTTTAAGACTGCCACCTCTCCCCTTTATTGCAGGCCAAATATTGAATGCACACCCTGCATGGCTAATTAGCAATTAATTTAGATTCATGCTGAATGGCTGCACAAAAATCCGTTTAGTCTGCAGCATACATCTAATTAATAGCTAGTTAGCCATGTAGGATGTGCATTCAGTATTTGGGGTCATGTAGTCCCGAGTCTCTGACCTTCTTATAAGCTTAGATACCCCAGCAGGATGAACTGGCACGGGCACGGCTACCACTGGAAAGCTCTGCAGGAACAATGTCTCTAACTGAGAAGAGTTTAGAAATCTATATTGGGAACCCCAGGCACATGCTGCATGATAGATTTGCTTGAGAAAGCCCCATTGGGTGAGACGTGTCGCTTTCCTGTGATGTCATCACCGGGCGCCGCAGCGACACACATGCTAATGGCTGCTGCATGGCCAGAACCGCTCTCTCACTGACTGCAGCCTGTGCCAGCGGGACTGTAGCCCATGGGATGGTTGGGTACTAGAGTTCTGTATGCTCTGTAGCTCACTGTATGGGTAGGGGAGAGATAGGGTTCCTCCCCTGTGTAATACCTGCCCCATACTGACTGCACACCCTGCATGGCTTATTAGCTATTCCTTTAGCTGCATGGCTGCACATAAATCAGTTTAGTCTGCAGCATGTGTCTAAATCAGCTGCTAATTAGCCATGCAGGGTGTGCAGTCAGTATGGGGCCGGTATTAAAGGGATGAGGAGACAACCTTACTTGGTAATAATAATACCGTGTAACAGTTTGGCAGCCATTAAATAGCTGATTGGGCACCTGCAATGTAATTAAATGGGGTTACATTGCTGACAGGCCCCTGTGTGTATAAATAAAGGGGTCTTCTCTGCTTTTCATTTGTGTAGGTGCCTTATTCACTTAGTGCCCAATACTGGTCAGGCTATTACCCAGAATTCATTTCATTCACTCTTTCATTCTTTTCCCCTATTTCCTATTGCAGATGCTGCCTAGAACCCAAACTGCACATGGGCTGTAGAAGCCAATGGTATATTCTAGCAGTAGGTTTATCCGGGCTTCCAGGCACCCTGTCTGACTCCCCATAACCTGCTACACAGGGGGCAAAACATGGCTGCCCTTTCCATGCATTTAGCAATATATATAAATAAATGTAAGTCAGGCCGGATTCAAACTCACGGCTCCTGTGTCCCAGCAGCACTGTCTCACCCACTGAGCCACCAGGTTGCACAGCAGTTGCACTTGTTCCTGTGTATATAAAGATTAACCCTTATATAGAGCAGTTAGTTTATCTTTATATACAGGGGAACAGCCACTAATACTGTGTGACTCAGTGGCTCAGTGGGTGAGACAGCTCTGCTACAAGGCAGAAGTCATGGGTTCAAATCCAGCCATGTTTTCATTTTTTCAAGTGAAAGAAATGATAAATACCCAAAAAAAAGGCTGTGCGCGCAAAAGGGCCCCGCGGTTCTGTGGTTAGTGCTGCCGCCTTGTGGTGCTGGGGTCTCGAGTTTGATTCCGACCCCAACACTGCAAGGAGCTTTTATTCCTACAGGGAGCTTCCCTACCCCATACGCACGCACGCACGCACGCACGCACGCACGCACGCACGCACGCACGCACACACACACACACACACACACACTGCCTGCATGCCCCGCCCCTTTTGTGACATCACAGAGGGCGGGGCAGGCACAGGACTATAAATACAGAAGCTGGGCAGGTTAGGGGTGGGTTTGGGTCAGCTTTGTGTTGGCTAGCCCATTATCCTGGTTATTGGCTGACTTGGCTGTCTCTAGCACTATGGGAGAGTCTCTTAGGGATAAAGGCATAGTTCACATTCAGGTTAAGTTTTAGTGTGTTATAGAATGGCCTATTCATAGCAACTTTGCAATTGGTCTTCATTTTTTATAGTTTTTTTTATTATTAGCTTTCCTCGTCCCCTTCCAAGTTTTCACTGACCCCGGCAGCCAAAGCCTATTGCTCTGTGAGGCTACCGTTTCCGTGTTATTGTTACTGTGTATTACTTATCTGTTCTATTCATATTCCCATGTCTCGTTCAAACCACTGCCTAGTTGCTAGGTTAAATTTGGCTCAGCAACCAGATAACCAATGAAATTTCAACCTAGGGAGCGGCAAAAGAAAGGCAAATTAGTTAAACGCAAATGAAAACCAATTTCAAATTGTGTCTGAATAGCACTCTTTACATCATATGAAAAGTTAAAGCTGAAGAACCCCTTTAAGACTGCCACCTCATCCCTTTAACACCTGCCACATATTGAATCCACATCCTACATGGCTAATTAGCTATTAAGTTAGATTCATGCCACATGGCTACACATAAATCAGTTCAGTCTGCAGCATGCATCTAAATTATTTGCTAATAAGCCATGCAGGGTGTGGATTCAGTATATTGCTAGTATTAAAGGGGTACAGTAGCAATCTTATTTGGGGTCACATCCTCATGTGTCTTTGACCTTCCTATAAGCGACGGACTGGGCCTGAACCCCCAAAGTCTCAAGAGCTCTGCTGAAATGTGAGGGGTGCTGGGAGTTGAGTTACCTGTTTAGGATAAAGGGAGGAGGGACACGGCTAAGGACACGGGGTACAGTCTATAGAGTGAGATTTAGGGACAGCTTGTTTGTGCCTCAACAATATTAACCCCAAAGAACCCAGGATTGCCCCTTAGATACCCCAGCAGGATGAACTGGCACAGGCACAGCTCACACGGGAAAGCTCTGCAGGAACAATGTCTCTGACTGAGAACAGTTTAGCATTTTTGAAATCTATAATGGGAACCCCAGGCACAAGTAACTCAGCAAACAGAAACTGAACTACTAATCCCAGCATGCACAGCTTATGTCACTTACTGGCCTGTCATTGCACCCAAGGCACATGTCTTCTGCCGGCCCCTAGTTACTGCCTGTAAATGTTATTGTTTAGAAAGATGCATTTGCTTGAGAAAGCCCCATTGGGTGAAATGTGTTGCTCTCCTATGATGTCATCACCAGGCGCCGCAGCGACACACATGTTAATGGCTGCTGCATGGCCAGAACCGCTCTCTCACTGACTGCAGCCTGTGCCAGCGGGACTGTAGCCCATGGGATGGTTGGGTACTAGAGTTCTGTATGCTCTGTAGCTCACTGTATGGGTAGGGGAGAGATAGGGTTCCTCCCCTGTGTAATACCTGCCCCATACTGACTGCACACCCTGCATGGCTTATTAGCTATTCCTTTAGCTGCATGGCTGCACATAAATCAGTTTAGTCTGCAGCATGTGTCTAAATCAGCTGCTAATTAGCCATGCAGGGTGTGCAGTCAGTATGGGGCTGGTATTAAAGGGATGAGGTGACAACCCGACTTGGTAATAATAATACCGTGTAACAGTTTGGCAGTCATTAAATAGCTGATTGGGCACCTGGAATGTAATTAAATGGGGTTACATTGCTGACAGGCCCCTGTGTGTATAAATAAAGGGGTCTAATCTGCTGTTCATGGCATTTGTGTAGGTGCCTTATTCACTTAGTGCCCAATACTGGTCAGGCTATTACCCAGAATTCATTTCATTCATTCATTTTTTTCCCCTATTTCCTATTGCAGATGCTGCCTAGAACCCAAACTGATCATTGGCTGTAGAAGCCAATGGTATATTCTAGCAGTAGGTTTATCCGGGCTTCCAGGCACCTTATTGCTGTCTGACTCCCCATAACCTGCTACACAGGGGCAAAAACATGGCTGCCCTTTCCATGCATTTAGCAACATATAAATAAATGTAAGTCAGGCCGGATTCAAACTCACGGCTCCTGTGTCCCAGCAGCACTGTCTCACCCACTGAGCCACCAGATTGCACAGCAGTTGCACTAGTTCCTGTGTATATAAAGATTAACCCTTATATAGAGCAGTTAGTTTATCTTTATATACAGGGGAACAGCCACAAATACTGTGTGACTCAGTGGCTCAGTGGGTGAGACAGCGCTGCTACAGGGCAGAAGTCATGGGTTCAAATCCAGCCATGTTTTCATTTTTTCACATGAAAGAAATGATAAATACCCAAAAAAAAGGCTGCGCGCGCAAAAGGGCCCCGCGGTTCTGTGGTTAGTGCTGCCGCCTTGCGGTGCTGGGGTCTCGAGTTTGATTCCGACCCCAACACTGCAAGGAGCTTTTATTTCTACAGGGAGCTTCCCTACCCCATACGCACACACACACACACACAGAGTAAGGGCAATTTAGAGACAAGCCAATTTACCTACCTGTATGTTCTACGTGCGGAGGGTTAACACCCCAAAGGAACCCACACATAGAACATACAAACTCCTCACAGCGCTGTTGCTGGAATTGAACTTGGAACCTCAGCGCTGCAAGGCAGGAGAACCAACCACTGAGCCACGGTGCCGCCCAACCTGTCCCACACTGATTGGCGCTATATAAACACTCTCTGTCTGTTTCATTGCCAGGAACCCTGGTTATTGCCTGACTGGGCTCTGGCACTATGGGAGGGTGTCTCTTAGGGTCCAGTCTTCATGAGTCTCTCACCTTCTTATAAGCTAAGCACTGGGCCTGAACCCCCAAATTCTCAAGAGCTCTGGCAGACATTAGTAGAAAGGATGCCATACCTGTGTATACTTGTGAGGATGAACAATTGAGAAGGGGCATGGTTAAGGGGACTTGGTGCTGAACTACCATACTAGGAGGGGTACAGAAAATCCCATCCTGCTGCTGACTGCACCATTTTGAGGCTAGGTAGTCTCTGCCAAGACTTGACAGGGAATAGAGTAGCAAAAGTTTCAAGTAATCACAATTTCCACTTCTACAGATGATGCACAGAGGATGCTGGGAACTGAAGTCCCAAGAACCCAGTTCATGTGAGCCAGTTCATGTGACCTAGGCGTAATATACAGAAATACATGTGTCACACTCAGTCCATCACTCACACTAGACCTGCCTAATTGCGCTCTTCCAAATTAGCCCTGATACTGTAAAACCCACAAAAACTCACTGCCGCCACTTTAAGAGACACCCCAAATTGCTACACGTCAAACACGATTGGCTCCACCGCAGCTAAAGGGTTAGTTTCCTCTAATTTCCCATTCACCCCAGCAGCAAAAGGGTTAAAAAAAAGTGGTTTCTGCCAGCAGTGATTAATTAACACTTAAACAGGAATCAGCGCAGAGGCCCAAAGAACGCAATTTGGATTTGATATTTAATATCACAAAAGGTATAACAGTGCAGAGATACAAAGGGCATATATTAATAAAGACAACTGCAATAGTGTTCAAAAAGGTAGAAACACAGAAAAATGATACTTTACCCAAACCATACAAAGCATTTAGTACAAGAGCTAGCAATTTAGGCAGGAGTCCATGGACATCAGGTGAACGGGCACTTCCACATCTCACACGAATGCAGGGGGAGGAACCATAAGCAGGACACACCTTGAGTTTGTTATAACCCCCTGCCCCCCCTCCGATATGGACTATGCCAAAAAAATATAACCTAAAGTCTTTACGGGAACTTAGAAGAAAAATTATATCAGATTTATTGGCCTTGTGCCTTTATATGGTAAAAGAACCCCTCAGTGACTGCTAATATCCTTATCATTTACAGTAGGGGGTACATTATCCCTTATAATACATGAGTGATACTCAGAGTTCCCTGTATAACTCAGCCTGCAGCCTTGTGCCTTTATATGGGCACAGAACCCCTCAGTGACTGCTAATATCCTTATCATTTACAGTAGGGGGTGCATTATCCCTTATAATACATGAGTGATACTCAGAGTTCCCTGTATAACTCAGCCTGCAGCCTTGTGCCTTTATATGGGCACAGAACCCCTCAGTGACTGCTAATATCCTTATCATTTACAGTAGGGGGTACATTATCCCTTATAATACATGAGTGATACTCAGAGTTCCCTGTATAACTCAGCCTGCAGCCTTGTGCCTTTATATGGGCACAGAACCCCTCAGTGACTGCTAATATCCTTACCATTTACAGTAGGGGGTACATTATCCCTTATAATACATGAGTGATACTCAGAGTTCCCTGTATAACTCAGCCTGCAGCCTTGTGCCTTTATATGGGCACAGAACCCCTCAGTGACTGCTAATATCCTTATCATTTACAGTAGGGGGTACATTATCCCTTATAATACATGAGTGATACTCAGAGTTCCCTGTATAACTCAGCCTGCAGCCTTGTGCCTTTATATGGGCACAGAACCCCTCAGTGACTGCTAATATCCTTATCATTTACAGTAGGGGGTATATTATCCCTTATAATATCATAGAGCATATTAGATAGTTAGATATTGATAGTTGCAAAACTATATCAATTTCTCATTTTAAGAAATCTTATTGTTTTCAGTCAGTCCCTGGTTTTGACAATAATTATGGGTGAGAGAAGGGACAGGAAGGAATACGTATTATGCCCACTGGCACGCAGACATTACCTACCTTGGGGTACATTTCACCCACCTTTCTCAAAAAGTAGAAACCCCTTTGGAGCCACAAGGACTAGCCAAGGTGTAGCACGGGGCACAGAGCAGACTTACCTAAGGCTAATAGCAGAGAAATGGCCAACACCCTGTTTTCTGCCCAGTGTTTTGTACGCAGTGAGGGGCAGAAACGCAGAATTATGAATTAACACAATGAAATCTTCTCTGTGTGCCCAGACAGGCTGATGCTGGCCATTAAAGCCTAATTCTGCGTAATACTGGCTTCTGAAGCCTTCTTCTCACACCTCCTTGCAAAATGTATCAGCCATGTATAAAGTCATTTTCCACTAGGAGGATCATAAACTATGGGTGGGTAAACTCATTTTATAGTGAAGTTTCTACCACAGGCAACAGTGATTATAGGAGAGGTCCCGGGAGTTGCACAGCGCTGCAGCATTGCCTAGAATTCCCTGCAACAGGGACGAATGGTGACTGCAGGTCATTTGGCCTTCGGTGTTTGTCCCTATCTGTACTTAGGGGTAGTTCACTTTTAAATTGTTAAGTATGACGTAAACCAGGGATCCCCAACCTTTCTTACTTGTGAGCCACAGTCAAATGTAAAAAGACATGGGGAGCAACACAAGCACCATAAAAGTTCATGGAGGAGCCAAATAAGGGCTGTGATTGGCTATTAGGGGCCTCTATGCACCCTATCAGCTTACAGGGGCTTTATTTGGTAGGAAATCTTGTTTTTATTCAACCAAAACTTGCCCCCAAGTCAGGAATTCAAAAATAACTCTCTGGTTTGGGGGCACTGAGAGCAACACCCAAGGGGTTGGGGAGCAACATGTTGTCCCTGAGCCACTGGTTGGGGATCACTGACATAGACAGTAATATTCTAAGACAGTTTTGGTTATTTAGCTTTTTGTTCAGCAACTATCTGGTTTCTAGGGTCTAATTTTGTCTAGCAACCAGGCAGTAGTTTGAAATAAAGATTGGAATACATTTAGGAGGGGGACTAAATAGGAAGTGATAAAAAATAACAGTAACAATAAAATTGTAGCCTCTCAGCTATAGTGTTTTTTTTTGCCTGCCGGGGGCAAGTGACCCCTATTCGAAAGCTAGAAAGAGATAATTGAAGGCCAACTGAAATTCATCTCACTTTCTACATTATACTAAAAGTTAACTCAAAGGTGAACAACCCCTTTAACATTAAAAAAAGGATCAATTGTTAATAGTAGGGATGCACCAAATCCACTATGTTGGGGTACGGCCGAACCCTGAATCCTTTGTGAAAGATTCTGCCAAATACCGAACTGAAGCTGAATCCCAACTGAAGGGTTAAATAGAAATGCATGCTTAAAAAGTTTTTTAATTCTGTGTTTTCATGTGACCAAAAGTCACGTGATTTTTAAGATTTGGATTTGGTTGGGACAGGCCAGATCTGAATCCTGCCGAACCCTGGATCCGGTGCATTCCTAGTTAATCGCACATTTTGATGTGTATAATAATAAATAATAAACACTCACCTTCAGCATTTCACATAAAAACATTTATTAAAAAATATAAAAGCAATAACGAAGCATGATCTCTACAGCGCAGAGTGACAGTATTGTGCCAGATTTAGGGAGGAGCTTGATGGAGCAGACCTCCCCTGAGGGGTGGGACAAACTGATGGATGGCAGCACAATGGAATATACATGGGTTTCCCCGGATGTATATCACAATGAATTAGGGACGTAACTCTTTATCTGGGACGGCAGAGATGAGGGCCCTTGGGTACATTCAGTTTTGTGTTTAGCTTATGCACAAAAGGTAAATGATGCACAAAATGACATACAAGGCTTACAAAATAATTCAAACAATGAAATTCCGTTTTGAAAAGATGCATCCAAAAGTTGCACGGCCACCTTTAGCCAAGAGACGTATAGGCAGGTTAAGGAGGATGAATACAGAGGCGCAGAGTGAGATGAGGTGAAGGTGCAAGGAGAAGCGTAAGCTTAGGAAGAACAAGGAGAGGCACTAAGAAAGTCATTACTGCATCACAGGTTTAGCTCTTTTTCCATTCTCTCTCTCAGTTTGTATTTCTGGATCTGGAAGAGACAAAGAACGAAAGCTGAAACCAACACAGTGTCCCCGGCAAAGTCCCCGTCCCATTCCCAATACCTGAAGCTTCTACCGCCTCGAGGCACATTCTACCCGTTTCGCCAAATTGAGCTTTACCTTTCCAGAAACGGTGAGCGGATACTCATTCACAAACACAATGTAACGTGGGATCTTAAAATGGGAAATCTGTCGGCAGAAAGAAAAAAGAGAAATCTCATCAGAAACACAGGGATAAACTGAGGTTATCTGGAACAGAAAGGGCCGGTTCACCTTTAGGTTACCTTTTAGCATGTTACAGAATGGCCTATTCTTAGTAACTTTTCAATTGGTCTTTATTTTTTACTTTTCCTAGTTTTTTAATTATTTGCCTTCTTCTTCTGCCTCTTTCCAGCTTTCAGATGGGGGTCACTGACCCTGGCAGCCAAATAACTATTGCTCTGTGATACTCCATTTTTATTGTTACTTTATGTTATTTATCTGTCTATGTGGGCCCTTCTCTATTCATATTCCCGTTCCGCTTACAAGCTGAAATTCCAATGTTGAAAGATGCAGAACAAAAGCTAAATAATTCATAAACTGCAAAAAATTAAGACCAATTGCAAGTTGTCTCACAATAGCACTCGCTACATCATACTTCAATTAAAAGCCTGAAGTCTAAGCAGAAGCTTTGTTGCTATTCATCCCATTCTCTTCATGTTTTCTACTCTCCCCCTACACATATTAATTCTTCCCATTACACTATTTTACCTCCCTTTGTCCTCCTCTGCTTTCCTTCTACTTTTAATACAATATTCTCAGTTCTCCCTTTTTTTCTTACCATGTTCCTTTTTTAATTTGTGTTACTAACTCATTCCTTTCTTGTTGTCCTTTCTGCTTCCCGCCTGTGGTACCTTGGCTCCAAAGAAGAAAATGGGAACTTCCCCTTTAAAAAAGTGCTTGAATTGGGGCAACGCTGGCTTACAACTGTGGAAGGGGCTATATGGGACATGCCAAAAACAAGTCCGACAATGATGTACTACACCCACTGTTATAATAAGCCTCACACACCAACACTACCTGGTTTTACCCACTTTAAAGCAAAGCCATTTTGCCTTATCCTTCTGCTGAATGGTTTGTTGGCCAGTAAGCATGGATTTACAAAAGTAGTACAAAAGTAGGAACCCTACGGGGGTGTAAGTACAGAGGGAGCAGACCCTGCAGTCACAGGGTGACAGAGGATGGTAGAGGGCCCAGCGAGGCCCTAATTAGTGAGCAGTTTCAATATATCTCAATATAAGTTATCAATATTTTGGGGTGCTAAACTGAAGGCCCAGTAACATCTAGTTACGCCACTGGACATCTAAAATGAAAATTGTGAGTATATGGCTTGGTTGGCAATTGAACTTCAGCAAAACAGCCCCCCTTATGTATAATGTGTGTAAACACAGTACAACCCCAGCATATTTTATATCCCCCCACAATATTTAATATATATCATCCTCTCGCCATTCCACATTTCCCTATTTTCTTCTTCTTTCCCGTTCTCTAAACCCCTCTCTAAACTCCCCTCTCTTCGTCTGTATAACACTTCTCTGTCCCTCCGCATTCCTCCCCAGTTCCAGCACTGCCCTTATAATAAAATGTTTACATCCACAAAGCCAGGGTTACTATGGCTATACATGCCAGAGGGCCAGCCAATGAGATATTAAACTACCAGTTTCCAAGCACAGACAACTCATGATTGGCCAAGTTGTTTGTACCTTCAGTGGTTCCGTATCCCATGGTGGTACCTACCTTTCCTTTACAATATTCCTTGATTTCGGCGGGAGTCGCAGTCTTGCCATCATAGAGGCGAATACAAGCGCAGACCTCCTCCCCCATTCGCTCATCCTTCACTCCAATTACCTGTGACGGGAAATTCAATGCAGTTTGTCGTTGTACAAGGAAAGTCCTTGGCCAATTCTTCCTACCAGTGACTCCATTCATTCCCTTCCCATTACCTGAGCCTCCAAAACACTGGGGTGCGTATGCAAGAAGTCTTCAATCTCGGCAGGGTAAATATTCTCGCCCCCTCGGATGATCATATCTTTGCAACGTCCAACAATGCGACAGTAACCGTATTCATCCATCGTGGCAACATCTCTGATGGAATATGGGCAATGCGTTACTGAATTCTCCACCAACCATTTATTTCTTTTTACTCTATGTGTTTCCTCATCATCTTTATTTTTTATGCACCCTATGTGTTTGTTATATATATATGTGTATATTTATATATGTATATTTATTATGTGGGCAGGGCCAGACAAAGGAGGCTGTCAATTACTCTCATTTGACTGGTTGCTACAATTTGGTAGCCTCCCATAGCAAGTAAGGCCCGAGGTAGGACTCATTTAGTCCAGCTTTTCTTGTTGCTGCACTAACTCACCCAGTTCTGTACCAGTTTTCAGGGGTTATAACTTCTTTAGTCCTTTCAGGGTCTCCCCAGTACCCCAACATCACACAGTAGCCACGGATCAGCAGCTCACCAGGGGTATTCAGTGGGGCAATCTGGCCTGTAGTAGTATCCACCACCTTTGCCTAAGGGAGGAACAAATTGGGACCTTCATACACTATGTAGGGAATATATAGAAAGGATGAAGGCAGGGCTTGCCGGTGTGAAAGGGGCGGGGCTTCCCTTACCTCAGTGTGGGATACAACGTGACCAACAGTCTCCGTCTTGCGTGTAAAGTCATCATGTGGGAACCCCATGAATGTGACAGGGCTGTTTTCTGTAGTTCCGTATCCTATCTGTACGAGCACAAATAGAACATGGATGTTAAAAAAATATGGAGAGGACCAGACTACTGCTTGAAAGGTACCTGCAGAAGCACTTTCAAGCCATTACAACTTAACTCAATTCTTCAAGAAGTTCTAAGTAAACCTAGGGAGTTGCCCATGCTATAGAAAGCGCCATTTACAGCCTGGCCCCGCCTATTATGTTAACATACCACACCCACTAGACAGCTAGGCCATGCCTCTTCTTGTACTGGGATTATAAACACATTCGGGCCCTGTTGAAGGTGTCAAGGAGCTTTTGGCAGCAACAGAGAAGCCAAGGGAAATAAATCACATTTCAGCTAGTGTTTTTATAAGAAAATTAAACAATATTACCCCTTTAAAGGGCTAGTACCCCCCCCCCATGTAATTGCCCCCATGTTCAACATGAGTTCATTAAATGGACCAAAAGCAAATATAAACAGAAGTCCATTATGCCAGTGCATTATCTGTGTACTGGGAATCTAATAATATGTCCTGCAAGGACCAAACATGGAGGAGCTTCAGTTTCCCTGTTTGGCTTAAGAAATACCAAAAAAAAACAAAGTTTTTAGTGATTAAAAAGAACAGACGAAATAGCACAAGTGCTATTCACTGCACTCATGTTGAACAGGAGGTATACTGCCCCTTTAAGCTGTACCTAGTCTTTGGCCAAGGGGCCTCTTTTGAGTGAGCCAAGGGCAAATGCCCTCTACTAAACCTGCTCCCAGGCTACAGCAGGAAAGGGGTTAAGCGCTTCGGCCCCCGCTCTATTTGCACAGAATGCAGGATTGGTTCCCCCACCCGTCGCATATTCCTTGGCTGCGTTACAGGCGCCCCTGTGTGTGCGTCTCACAACCAAGAGACATGTGGCAGCTTTCTGAGAGATCTGATTTTTCCAAAACACCTTAGCAGCTGCCCGGCTCGCACAACTACAGAGAAGATCAAATATGTAGAAAGAATATACTAAATGGAGACTGGCAAATTGTGCAAATATTTGGACTTCTGAATGCAGAAAGTGCCAGTTTTGGGGGGGGCGGGAAGTATGGTTTGAGGGTTTGCCAGGAAAAAGATCCTCTGGCGCTCGGAGGGTAAGGCAGCAGGAAAAACAGAAGTGGGCACAGCGAGAGAATGTTTTTGTTTTACCTGCTGCTTCCAAAATGACAAAGCGTCTCCGCGATGGAGGGGAAAAAGCCTCAGACAGAGAACCAAACAGCGAGAGTCAGACAGTGAGGCCACAAAGCTGGGCCAGCACAGAATGCAAACATTTCACAGGCCAAGAAAAGTCCCTCTGTGCTGGGAATGCCAATGCAGTGCCCACATGGAGGGCATAGAGCCAGGCCCCTCTCCACAGAACACAGAGCCGTCTTTAGTTCAAGTTGGGGGAAAGGTAGAGAGCACAGAGACTGGGGGAAAGGTAGAGGGCACAGAGACTGGGGGAAAGGTAGAGAGCACAGAGATTGGGGGAAAGGTAGAGAGCACAGAGACTGGGGGAAAGGTAGAGAGCACAGAGACCGGGGGAAAGGTAGAGAGCACAGAGACTGGGGGAAAGGTAGAGAGCACAGAGACTGGGGGAAAGGTAGAGAGCACAGAGACTGGGGGAAAGGTAGAGGGCACAGAGACTGGGGGAAAGGTAGAGAGCACAGAGACTAAAGGAAAGTAAGAGGGCACAGAGACTGGGGGAAAGGTAGAGGGCACAGAGACTGGGGGAAAGGTAGAGGGCACAGAGACTGGGCGAAAGGTAGAGGGCACAGAGACTGGGCGAAAGGTAGAGAGCACAGAGACTGGGCGAAAGGTAGAGAGCACAGAGACTGGGGGAAAGGTAGAGGGCACAGAGACTGGGGGAAAGGTAGAGGGCACAGAGACTGGGCGAAAGGTAGAGGGCACAGAGACTTGGGGAAAGGTAGAGGGCACAGAGACCGGGGGAAAGGTAGAGAGCACAGAGACTAAAGGAAAGTAAGAGGGCACAGAGACTGGGGGAAAGGTAGAGGGCACAGAGACTGGGGGAAAGGTAGAGGGCACAGAGACCGGGGGAAAGGTAGAGAGCACAGAGACTAAAGGAAAGTAAGAGGGCACAGAGACTGGGGGAAAGGTAGAGGGCACAGAGACTGGGGGAAAGGTAGAGGGCACAGAGACTGGGGGAAAGGTAGAGAGCACAGAGATTGGGGGAAAGGTAGAGAGCACAGAGACTAAAGGAAAGTAAGAGGGCACAGAGACTGGGGGAAAGGTAGAGGGCACAGAGACTGGGGGAAAGGTAGAGGGCACAGAGACCGGGGGAAAGGTAGAGAGCACAGAGACTAAAGGAAAGTAAGAGGGCACAGAGACTGGGGGAAAGGTAGAGGGCACAGAGACTGGGGGAAAGGTAGAGGGCACAGAGACTGGGGAAAGGTAGAGAGCACAGAGATTGGGGGAAAGGTAGAGAGCACAGAGACTAAAGGAAAGTTAGAGGGCACAGAGACTGGGGGAAAGGTAGAGGGCACAGAGACTGGGGGAAAGGTAGAGGGCACAGAGACTGGGGGAAAGGTAGAGGGCACAGAGACTGGGGGAAAGGTAGAGAGCACAGAGATTGGGGGAAAGGTAGAGAGCACAGAGATTGGGGGAAAGGTAGAGAGCACAGAGACTGGGGGAAAGGTAGAGAGCACAGAGACTGGGGGAAAGGTAGAGAGCACAGAGACTGGGGGAAAGGTAGAGAGCACAGAGATTGGGGGAAAGGTAGAGAGCACAGAGACTGGGGGAAAGGTAGAGAGCACAGAGACTAAAGGAAAGTAAGAGGGCACAGAGACTGGGGGAAAGGTAGAGGGCACAGAGACTGGGGGAAAGGTAGAGGGCACAGAGACTGGGGGAAAGGTAGAGGGCACAGAGACTGGGGGAAAGGTAGAGGGCACAGAGACCGGGGGAAAGGTAGAGAGCACAGAGACTAAAGGAAAGTTAGAGGGCACAGAGACTGGGGGAAAGGTAGAGGGCACAGAGACTGGGGGAAAGGTAGAGGGCACAGAGACTGGGGGAAAGGTAGAGGGCACAGAGACTGGGGGAAAGGTAGAGAGCACAGAGACTGGGGGAAAGGTAGAGGGCACAGAGACCGGGGGAAAGGTAGAGGGCACAGAGACTAAAGGAAAGTAAGAGGGCACAGAGACTGGGGGAAAGGTAGAGGGCACAGAGACTGGGGAAAGGTAGAGGGCACAGAGACTGGGGGAAAAGTAGAGGGCACAGAGACTGGGGGAAAGGTAGAGAGCACAGAGACTAAAGGAAAGTAAGAGGGCACAGAGACTGGGGGAAAGGTAGAGGGCACAGAGACTGGGGGAAAGGTAGAGGGCACAGAGACTGGGGGAAAGGTAGAGGGCACAGAGACCGGGGGAAAGGTAGAGGGCACAGAGACTAAAGGAAAGTAAGAGGGCACAGAGACTGGGGGAAAGGTAGAGGGCACAGAGACTGGGGGAAAGGTAGAGGGCACAGAGACTGGGGGAAAGGTAGAGGGCACAGAGACTGGGGGAAAGGTAGAGGGCACACAGAGGGCAGGGCAAGCAGAAGGCATTAAGATTGGTCAGAAGCCTGAGGGTTTGGAAGAGCAAGCTAGGTGTTTGAAAAAAGGTGGGTGGGTGCTGTAATAATAAGGATAGATGTTTGGGGTGGGAACAATATTGCCTAGATATGTGGAAAGATGGTGCTCAGAAGAGACTGGGTTGGAAGATGGAGCAGAAAGCAGATGGAGGGGGTACAAAAGAGAGAAATATGCAGAGATGGAGGCAGGTGGGATGCAAAGAGACAGCGCAGGGAAATGAGGAGCCGGAAGGTGGTATGGAAAGGTGGGTACCAAATACAAAAGGTGGCCTGGGGCAGATTATTACAACATGACATCCACTGGCGGCTCTACCGACATTAAACTTTACCTTGGCTTGATATCTGCCCCTCCCTTCTCCAGCCCCCTCATAGTCTGCAGCTTGGCAAAGGTTAATTTCACATTCACCTCCCAAAATCTGCCTCCTCCACATCGCCGTTTGGCTGCTGCCTCCCTTTTTTTTTTTTTTTACATTTTAATATGTTATAAATAGGGCAGTGTGCGGAGGTCGTGCTCAGTCAGCCAGTGCTCTGGGCTCACTATGCAACCTTGCTGCCTGCTCCTGACGCTCGGCCTACTGGCTGCTGCCCCATCCCTATTACGGGCATGCCCTGCCAACTGCCACTGCCACGGAGGGGACCTTCAGCATGTCATCTGTGACACCGCCGGGCTGACCAAGCTGCCCAAGGTCTCCGAGCAAACCCGCCTGTTAAACCTACAGAGGAATAACTTCCCTGTGCTAGCCCCGAACGCCTTCAAGGAGATGAAGGGATTGGTCTCCTTGCACATGCAACACTGCAAGATCCGGGAGGTCTCCAGCGGAGCTTTCCGGGGTCTCAAAAGATTGGTCTACCTCTACCTGTCCAACAACGAGATAAGCGTTCTGGGCACGGGAGCGTTTGACGAGTTGTCCGAACTCACCTATCTCTACATGGACCACAATAAGATCATTGACCTCCCCAAAGGGCTCTTCTCACCTCTCTTCAACTTGTTTATCCTGCAGCTCGGCAATAACAAAGTGCGGGATTTGAAGGCGGCGACCTTCACAGGGGCCAAGGACCTCCGCTGGCTCTACCTATCTGATAATGAGATCACTAACATGCAGCCGGGGTCTCTGGATGAGGTGGAGAACCTGGCCATCTTCCACATGGATGGCAACCAGTTGAGCTCCTACCCGCTGGCAGCCATTAGCAAGCTGAGAGTGGTAGAAGATCTGAAGATATCCAGAAACCCCATAAAGATCATCCCAGATTTTGCCTTCCAGTCCTTTGGGCGTTATATGGAGTCTCTGTCCATGGAAAATATGGGTGTGGAGAAGGTCAGTATATAACTGGAAGTGGGCACATACTGGCATACTCAAAGCTCAAAGTTTCAGTCTTCGTATCAAACAGGGGTCCAACTATGTTCATTATAAGCAGAGGAGCTTAGTAACACAGGGATCAGATGGGTGCCGAGGGTATGGATCGCACGTTCGCTCAAGGAAAGGGTTAACTGGGCAGCTCTCAGTTTGGGTCTCCGTTGCTAAGCCCTCCCTTTCCCTGTGTCTATAAAGAACGGTCTGTTTATTGACACGGTGTCTCTAAAGAAGTGGGTCCCACTGCGGCTCACAAAGCAGTCCCTGTCTATGATCCACGTGTGCTCTATAAGGCGGGGGGGGGGTTAGTACCTGCATGGCTCAGTGCAGGGCTTTAAAAACATCCCAGGTAGCACAGTAAGGTACCCACACAGTGTGCAGGTCTGAATATGAACAACTCAGTACAGGTAAAGATTAAAATACACGGTCGCATAGGCAGTGAAATAAAAATGTTAAAAGCTTCCTCCCTGTCTTAAAAAACAGCAGTCCTGTCCTGCTTTATGGCTGAGATTCCAGAGTAGTCTGTCACCAGCTAGAATCTCAGCCATAAAGCAGGGCAGGACTGCTGCTTACAATGGGGGGGGGATCAGATAGGATCTGTGCCACTGTGACAGAATGCTCTGTTATACAGATAGCTAGAATCTCAGCCATAAAGCAGGGCAGGACTGCTGCTTACAATGGGGGGGATCAGATAGGATCTGTGCCACTGTGACAGAATGCTCTGTTATACAGATAGCTAGAATCTCAGCCATAAAGCAGGGCAGGACTGCTGCTTACAATGGGGGGGATCAGATAGGATCTGTGCCACTGTGACAGAATGCTCTGTTATACAGATAGCTAGAATCTCAGCCATAAAGCAGGGCAGGACTGCTGCTTACAATGGGGGGGATCAGATAGGATCTGTGCCACTGTGACAGAATGCTCTGTTATACAGATAGCTAGAATCTCAGCCATAAAGCAGGGCAGGACTGCTGCTTACAATGGGGGGGATCAGATAGGATCTGTGCCACTGTGACAGAATGCTCTGTTATACAGATAGCTAGAATCTCAGCCATAAAGCAGGGCAGGACTGCTGCTTACAATGGGGATCAGATAGAATCTGTGCCACTGTGACAGAATGCTCTGTTATACAGATAGCTAGAATCTCAGCCATAAAGCAGGGCAGGACTGCTGCTTACAATGGGGGGATCAGATAGGATCTGTGCCACTGTGACAGAATGCTCTGTTATACAGATAGCTAGAATCTCAGCCATAAAGCAGGGCAGGACTGCTGCTTACAATGGGGGGGATCAGATAGGATCTGTGCCACTGTGACAGAATGCTCTGTTATACAGATAGCTAGAATCTCAGCCATAAAGCAGGGCAGGACTGCTGCTTACAATGGGGGATCAGATAGGACCTGTGCCACCGTGACAGAATGCTCTGTTATACAGATAGCTAGAATCTCAGCCATAAAGCAGGGCAGGACTGCTGCTTACAATGGGGGGGATCAGATAGGATCTGTGCCACTGTGACAGAATGCTCTGTTATACAGATAGCTAGAATCTCAGCCATAAAGCAGGGCAGGACTGCTGCTTACAATGGGGGGGATCAGATAGGATCTGTGCCACTGTGACAGAATGCTCTGTTATACAGATAGCTAGAATCTCAGCCATAAAGCAGGGCAGGACTGCTGCTTACAATGGGGGGATCAGATAGGATCTGTGCCACTGTGACAGAATGCTCTGTTATACAGATAGCTAGAATCTCAGCCATAAAGCAGGGCAGGACTGCTGCTTACAATGGGGGGATCAGATAGGATCTGTGCCACTGTGACAGAATGCTCTGTTATACAGATAGCTAGAATCTCAGCCATAAAGCAGGGCAGGACTGCTGCTTACAATGGGGGGATCAGATAGGATCTGTGCCACTGTGACAGAATGCTCTGTTATACAGATAGCTAGAATCTCAGCCATAAAGCAGGGCAGGACTGCTGCTTACAATGGGGGGGATCAGATAGGATCTGTGCCACTGTGACAGAATGCTCTGTTATACAGATAGCTAGAATCTCAGCCATAAAGCAGGGCAGGACTGCTGCTTACAATGGGGGGGATCAGATAGGATCTGTGCCACTGTGACAGAATGCTCTGTTATACAGATAGCTAGAATCTCAGCCATAAAGCAGGGCAGGACTGCTGCTTACAATGGGGGGATCAGATAGGATCTGTGCCACTGTGACAGAATGCTCTGTTATACAGATAGCTAGAATCTCAGCCATAAAGCAGGGCAGGACTGCTGCTTACAATGGGGGGATCAGATAGGACCTGTGCCACCGTGACAGAATGCTCTGTTATAAATGAAAATGCACTTTAGACAAACAGATAACAGTCGGCCCTATGTTGCATCTTAGCAAGACAGTAGTGCTCTCTTTTGCTGAATAGAGGTAGACAGTACCAACTGTACCATGAAATACACTGTCCATGCAAGCAGAAAAACATACTACAGGGCTTAATTACAAACAGCAAAATTATAATGCAGTGTTGTCCCCACAATCCCAGTGCGAGCACCCTCTGTAGCACCCTCTGTAGCACCCACTGTAGCACCCACTGTAGCACCCTCTGTAGCACCCTCTGTAGCACCCACTGTAGCACCCACTGTAGCACCCACTGTAGCACCCACTGTAGCACCCTCTGTAGCATCCACTGTAGCACCCACTGTAGCACCCACTGTAGCACCCTCTGTAGCACCCACTGTAGCACCCACCCAACAACATCACAGACACGAGCACCTGAATGGGCAAACGTCGCCAGCGGGGAAGGGGGTTATTTAACAAATGTTCCTTTAGTTTTCAGACAAAGCGTTCGTTGGGGTCACAACTCTGAAGACGCTAAACATCGAGGGCAACAAATTGAGCCAACTTCCTGCCAATGTGCCATACTCCTCCCTACAGAGCCTCGCTCTGGCTAATAACCCATGGCACTGTACTTGCCAACTGGCAGCCCTGCGGAGGTGAGTTAATGCCCCAGATTTCAGACAAGATGTTGTTACTGAATATTATAACTCTGACACTTTGGTTGCAGGTGGGTAGATGGGAGCCGCGCTCGCCCTAATGCCACCTGTGCCAGCCCCTCACAGTACCGTGGGCAGCAGCTGAAAGACACCGGGGCCTTCCGTTCCTGCAAGCAGCCAACCAAGAAACTAAAGAAGACTGAGCGTCATTAAAGGTGATGGGGCACGTAGGGAGGGTAATTATAGGAAGGGTACATATCTAACAGGAAGTCCCACGAAAAGCAGTCCCCTAGTCATGTGATCAATTCAACCGTTACCAGTACTTAAGTACGTCCTGAGCACCCAGGGATGGTCTTTCCCATGGTCAGGAACTGGGGCAGGTTGTCCCCGAATGAGAAGTCAACAATTTTTTTATCACTAGATTGCCATACTCCACCAGCCCAGTTAGTATAGAGTTGGAATATTCCACCAGCCCAGTCAGTGTAGAGTTGGCATACTCCACCAGCCCCAGTCAGTGTAGAGTTGGCATACTCCTCCAGCCCCAGTCAGTGTAGAGTTGGCATACTCCTCCAGCCCCAGTCAGTGTAGAGTTGGCATACTCCTCCAGCCCCAGTCATTGTAGAGTTGGCATACTCCTCCAGCCCCAGTCATTGTAGAGTTGGCATACTACTCCAGCCCCAGTCATTGTAGAGTTGGCGTACTCCTCCAGCCCCAGTCAGTGTAGAGTTGGCATACTCCTCCAGCCCCAGCCAGTGTAGAGTTGGCGTACTCCTCCAGCCCCAGTCAGTGTAGAGTTGGCGTACTCCTCCAGCCCCAGCCAGTGTAGAGTTGGCGTACTCCTCCAGCCCCAGTCAGTGTAGAGTTGGCGTACTCCTCCAGCCCCAGCCAGTGTAGAGTTGGCGTACTCCTCCAGCCCCAGTCAGTGTAGAGTTGGCATACTCCTCCAGCCCCAGCCAGTGTAGAGTTGGCATACTCCTCCAGCCCCAGCCAGTGTAGAGTTGGCGTACTCCTCCAGCCCCAGTCAGTGTAGAGTTGGCGTACTCCACCAGCCCCAGTCAGTGTAGAGTTGGCATACTCCTCCAGCCCCAGTCAGTGTAGAGTTGGCATACTCCTCCAGCCCCAGCCAGTGTAGAGTTGGCATACTCCTCCAGCCCCAGCCAGTGTAGAGTTGGCATACTCCTCCAGCCCCAGTCATTGTAGAGTTGGCATACTCCTCCAGCCCCAGTCAGTGTAGAGTTGGAATATTCCACCAGCCCAGTCAGTGTAGAGTTGGCGTACTCCACCAGCCCCAGTCAGTGTAGAGTTGGCATACTTCTCCAGCCCCAGCCAGTGTAGATTTGGCATACTACTCCAGCCCCAGTCATTGTAGAGTTGGCATACTCCTCCAGCCCCAGTCAGTGTAGAGTTGGCATAATCCACCAGCCCCAGCCAGTACAGAGTTGGCATACTCCTCCAGCCCCAGCCAGTGTAGAGTTGGCATAATCCACCAGCCCCAGCCAGTACAGAGTTGGCATACTACTCCAGCCCCAGTGTAGAGTTGGCGTACTCCACCAGCCCCAGTGTAGAGTTGGCGTAATCCACCAGCCCCAGTGTAGAGTTGGCGTAATCCACCAGCCCCAGTGTAGAGTTGGCGTACTCCACCAGCCCCAGTGTAGAGTTGGCGTACTCCACCAGCCCCAGTGTAGAGTTGGCGTACTCCACCGGCCCCAGTGTAGAGTTGGCGTACTCCACCGGCCCCTGTGTAGAGTTGGCGTACTCCACCGGCCCCAGTGTAGAGTTGGCATACTCCACCGGCCCCAGTGTAGAGTTGGCGTACTCCACCGGCCCCAGTGTAGAGTTGGCGTACTCCACCGGCCCCAGTGTAGAGTTGGCGTACTCCACCGGCCCCAGTGTAGAGTTGGCGTACTCCACCGGCCCCAGTGTAGAGTTGGCGTACTCCACCGGCCCCAGTGTAGAGTTGGCGTACTCCACCGGCCCCTGTGTAGAGTTGGCGTACTCCACCGGCCCCTGTGTAGAGTTGGCGTACTCCACCGGCCCCTGTGTAGAGTTGGCGTAATCCACCGGCCCCAGTGTAGAGTTGGCGTAATCCACCGGCCCCAGTGTAGAGTTGGCGTACTCCACCGGCCCCAGTGTAGAGTTGGCGTACTCCACCGGCCCCAGTGTAGAGTTGGCGTACTCCACCGGCCCCAGTGTAGAGTTGGCGTACTCCACCGGCCCCAGTGTAGAGTTGGCGTACTCCACCGGCCCCAGTGTAGAGTTGGCGTACTCCACCAGCCCAGTCAGTGTAGAGTTGGCGTACTCCTCCAGCCCCAGTCAGTGTAGAGTTGGCATACTACTCCAGCCCCAGTCATTGTAGAGTTGGCATAATCCACCAGCCCCAGTCAGTGTAGAGTTGGCATAATCCACCAGCCCCAGCCAGTACAGAGTTGGCATACTCCTCCAGCCCCAGCCAGTACAGAGTTGGCATACTCCTCCAGCCCCAGCCAGTACAGAGTTGGCATACTCCTCCAGCCCCAGCCAGTGTAGAGTTGGCATAATCCACCAGCCCCAGCCAGTACAGAGTTGGCATACTACTCCAGCCCCAGTGTAGAGTTGGCGTACTCCACCAGCCCCAGTGTAGAGTTGGCGTACTCCACCGGCCCCAGTCAGTGTAGAGTTGGCATACTCCTCCAGCCCCAGTCAGTGTAGAGTTGGCATACTCCTCCAGCCCCAGTCAGTGTAGAGTTGGCATACTACTCCAGCCCCAGTCATTGTAGAGTTGGCATACTACTCCAGCCCCAGTCATTGTAGAGTTGGCATACTACTCCAGCCCCAGTCATTGTAGAGTTGGCATACTCCTCCGGCCCCAGTCAGTGTAGAGTTGGCATACTCCTCCAGCCCCAGCCAGTGTAGAGTTGGCGTACTCCTCCAGCCCCAGTCAGTGTAGAGTTGGCGTACTCCACCAGCCCCAGTCAGTGTAGAGTTGGCATACTCCTCCAGCCCCAGTCAGTGTAGAGTTGGCATACTCCTCCAGCCCCAGCCAGTGTAGAGTTGGCATACTCCTCCAGCCCCAGCCAGTGTAGAGTTGGCATACTCCTCCAGCCCCAGTCATTGTAGAGTTGGCATACTCCTCCAGCCCCAGTCAGTGTAGAGTTGGAATATTCCACCAGCCCAGTCAGTGTAGAGTTGGCGTACTCCACCAGCCCCAGTCAGTGTAGAGTTGGCATACTTCTCCAGCCCCAGCCAGTGTAGAGTTGGCATACTACTCCAGCCCCAGTCATTGTAGAGTTGGCATACTCCTCCAGCCCCAGTCAGTGTAGAGTTGGCATAATCCACCAGCCCCAGCCAGTACAGAGTTGGCATACTCCTCCAGCCCCAGCCAGTGTAGAGTTGGCATACTCCTCCAGCCCCAGCCAGTGTAGAGTTGGCATACTCCTCCAGCCCCAGTCATTGTAGAGTTGGCATACTCCTCCAGCCCCAGTCAGTGTAGAGTTGGAATATTCCACCAGCCCAGTCAGTGTAGAGTTGGCGTACTCCACCAGCCCCAGTCAGTGTAGAGTTGGCATACTTCTCCAGCCCCAGCCAGTGTAGATTTGGCATACTACTCCAGCCCCAGTCATTGTAGAGTTGGCATACTCCTCCAGCCCCAGTCAGTGTAGAGTTGGCATAATCCACCAGCCCCAGCCAGTACAGAGTTGGCATACTCCTCCAGCCCCAGCCAGTGTAGAGTTGGCATAATCCACCAGCCCCAGCCAGTACAGAGTTGGCATACTACTCCAGCCCCAGTGTAGAGTTGGCGTACTCCACCAGCCCCAGTGTAGAGTTGGCGTAATCCACCAGCCCCAGTGTAGAGTTGGCGTAATCCACCAGCCCCAGTGTAGAGTTGGCGTACTCCACCAGCCCCAGTGTAGAGTTGGCGTACTCCACCAGCCCCAGTGTAGAGTTGGCGTACTCCACCGGCCCCAGTGTAGAGTTGGCGTACTCCACCGGCCCCTGTGTAGAGTTGGCGTACTCCACCGGCCCCAGTGTAGAGTTGGCGTACTCCACCGGCCCCAGTGTAGAGTTGGCGTACTCCACCGGCCCCAGTGTAGAGTTGGCGTACTCCACCGGCCCCAGTGTAGAGTTGGCGTACTCCACCGGCCCCAGTGTAGAGTTGGCGTACTCCACCGGCCCCAGTGTAGAGTTGGCGTACTCCACCGGCCCCAGTGTAGAGTTGGCGTACTCCACCGGCCCCTGTGTAGAGTTGGCGTACTCCACCGGCCCCTGTGTAGAGTTGGCGTACTCCACCGGCCCCTGTGTAGAGTTGGCGTAATCCACCGGCCCCAGTGTAGAGTTGGCGTAATCCACCGGCCCCAGTGTAGAGTTGGCGTACTCCACCGGCCCCAGTGTAGAGTTGGCGTAATCCACCGGCCACAGTGTAGAGTTGGCGTACTCCACCGGCCCCAGTGTAGAGTTGGCGTACTCCACCGGCCCCAGTGTAGAGTTGGCGTACTCCACCGGCCCCAGTGTAGAGTTGGCGTACTCCACCAGCCCAGTCAGTGTAGAGTTGGCGTACTCCTCCAGCCCCAGTCAGTGTAGAGTTGGCATACTACTCCAGCCCCAGTCATTGTAGAGTTGGCATAATCCACCAGCCCCAGTCAGTGTAGAGTTGGCATAATCCACCAGCCCCAGCCAGTACAGAGTTGGCATACTCCTCCAGCCCCAGCCAGTACAGAGTTGGCATACTCCTCCAGCCCCAGCCAGTACAGAGTTGGCATACTCCTCCAGCCCCAGCCAGTGTAGAGTTGGCATAATCCACCAGCCCCAGCCAGTACAGAGTTGGCATACTACTCCAGCCCCAGTGTAGAGTTGGCGTACTCCACCAGCCCCAGTGTAGAGTTGGCGTACTCCACCGGCCCCAGTCAGTGTAGAGTTGGCATACTCCTCCAGCCCCAGTCAGTGTAGAGTTGGCATACTCCTCCAGCCCCAGTCAGTGTAGAGTTGGCATACTACTCCAGCCCCAGTCATTGTAGAGTTGGCATACTACTCCAGCCCCAGTCATTGTAGAGTTGGCATACTCCTCCGGCCCCAGTCAGTGTAGAGTTGGCATACTCCTCCAGCCCCAGCCAGTGTAGAGTTGGCGTACTCCTCCAGCCCCAGTCAGTGTAGAGTTGGCGTACTCCACCAGCCCCAGTCAGTGTAGAGTTGGCATACTCCTCCAGCCCCAGTCAGTGTAGAGTTGGCATACTCCTCCAGCCCCAGCCAGTGTAGAGTTGGCATACTCCTCCAGCCCCAGTCAGTGTAGAGTTGGCATACTCCTCCAGCCCCAGCCAGTGTAGAGTTGGCATACTCCTCCAGCCCCAGCCAGTGTAGAGTTGGCATACTCCTCCAGCCCCAGCCAGTGTAGAGTTGGCATACTCCTCCAGCCCCAGTCAGTGTAGAGTTGGCATACTCCTCCAGCCCCAGCCAGTGTAGAGTTGGCATACTCCTCCAGCCCCAGCCAGTGTAGAGTTGGCATACTCCTCCAGCCCCAGCCAGTGTAGAGTTGGCATACTCCTCCAGCCCCAGTCATTGTAGAGTTGGCATACTCCTCCAGCCCCAGTCAGTGTAGAGTTGGAATATTCCACCAGCCCAGTCAGTGTAGAGTTGGCGTACTCCACCAGCCCCAGTCAGTGTAGAGTTGGCATACTTCTCCAGCCCCAGCCAGTGTAGAGTTGGCATACTACTCCAGCCCCAGTCATTGTAGAGTTGGCATACTCCTCCAGCCCCAGTCAGTGTAGAGTTGGCATAATCCACCAGCCCCAGCCAGTACAGAGTTGGCATACTCCTCCAGCCCCAGCCAGTGTAGAGTTGGCATAATCCACCAGCCCCAGCCAGTACAGAGTTGGCATACTACTCCAGCCCCAGTGTAGAGTTGGCGTACTCCACCAGCCCCAGTGTAGAGTTGGCGTAATCCACCAGCCCCAGTGTAGAGTTGGCGTACTCCACCAGCCCCAGTGTAGAGTTGGCGTACTCCACCAGCCCCAGTGTAGAGTTGGCGTACTCCACCAGCCCCAGTGTAGAGTTGGCGTACTCCACCGGCCCCAGTGTAGAGTTGGCGTACTCCACCGGCCCCAGTGTAGAGTTGGCGTACTCCACCGGCCCCAGTGTAGAGTTGGCGTACTCCACCGGCCCCCAGTGTAGAGTTGGCGTACTCCACCGGCCCCAGTGTAGAGTTGGCGTACTCCACCGGCCCCAGTGTAGAGTTGGCGTACTCCACCGGCCCCAGTGTAGAGTTGGCGTACTCCACCGGCCCCAGTGTAGAGTTGGCGTACTCCACCGGCCCCAGTGTAGAGTTGTTGTACTCCACCGGCCCCTGTGTAGAGTTGTTGTACTCAACCAGCCACAGTATAGAGTTGTCCTACTCCACCAGCCCTAGTTATTGTAGAATTATCATATTCCACCAGCCCCAGTCAAAGCTGAAGTACTTACCCACCATATCTTTGTCAGACAAGAGGCTCATTTACAAAAATCTCTAAATCTAAAATAAATACTTCCTAAACTAATAATGGCAGACACAGCGTTATGTTCCATTAGGGTTGGATGATGGGTATGACAAGTTTAACCAGGCACAAGGCTGGGCTGCCCTCTACACTCATAACTTTTCCATCCCACAGGCACCTAAGGGACAGTCTCGGCAACTGATTGTTGACAAGAAAACTACTGACCTCTATGACCAGCCAGAAGCTCCCACCAAAGTCTGCACTCATCTCTTACTTCCCTTAGTTCCTATGGTTCCTCCAGTCCCTGGTGGTTTTGCCCTATGCACTCTGCTAATACATATAGTGACTATACAGTATATATAACATATACTCTGCCATACAGCTATATCACATTACTACCTGTGTACTGTCCAGTAGAGTCAAAGCTATTCTAATACTTCGTATACATAAAACCCACCTCCCTAACAGCTAAGCCAATGGTTCTGATCCGTATACAACTGGCTGAAACATAGGCAGCAAATCCCAACCAGCTATTTATCATGAAGATATTCTTATCTATTTATTCTTGTTCAGTTACGACCCCTAAACCTAGAGATTAAACCTCAAAAGCACCCTTCTCCCATCAATATCGCTCCCCCTGATACACATGGATTCCAAAACTGTTGTTTCCATTAAATTGTTTATTTTCTTATATAAATTTGGATGTATATAAACATTTTGGCTGCAATTACCAAGTTGTCTCTCTCTTTCCCTGATTTTTTTTTTGTTGCCCCAGGGGTATAAGTGCCGCCCTAATGCCACAAGGAGGCGCATAAGAATACTTACCACAATCTCCCTCATGTTTGTCTCAGTAAGAATCTTTTTCATGACCTCTGGGGGTGCAATGGATCCAGCAATAACTCCTGGCAAGGGGGGGGGGGCAGGAAGAAAGTTATAAGTGGGGGTGAGGACAAACAATAGATTTTAAAAGAGACAAGCCCAAACAGTTGTGTATCTAAAAGTCACCCCCCCCCCCCCCCAACACCGCTTACCTAAAGGCTGACACAGACCCATATCCATAGTACAGGTATGGGATCTGTTATCTGGAAACCCATTATCCAGAAAGTTCAGAATTACGGAAAGGCCATCCCCCATTGACTTCATTATAAGAAAATAATTCTAATTTCTAAAAATTTAAAATTTCCTTTTTCTCTGTAATAATAAAACAGTACCTGTACTTGATCCCAACTAAGATATAATTACCCCTTATTGGGGGCAGAACAGCCCTATTGGGTTTATTTAATGGTTAAATGATTCCCTTTTCTCTGTAATAATAAAACAGTACCTGTACTTGATCCCAACTAAGATATAATTACCCCTTATTGGGGCAGAACAGCCCTATTGGGTTTATTTCATGGTTAAATGATTCCCTTTTCTCTGTAATAATAAAACAGTACCTGTACTTGATCCCAACTAAGATATAATTACCCCTTATTGGGGCAGAACAGCCCTATTGGGTTTATTTAATGGTTAAATGATTCCCTTTTCTCTGTAATAATAAACAGTACCTGTACTTGATCCCAACTAAGATATAATTACCCCTTATTGGGGGCAGAACAGCCCTATTGGGTTTATTTAATGGTTAAATGATTCCCTTTTCTCTATAATAATAAAACAGTACCTGTACTTGATCCCAACTAAGATATAATTACCCCTTATTGGGGCAGAACAGCCCTATTGGGTTTATTTAATGGTTAAATGATTCCCTTTTCTCTGTAATAATAAAACAGTACCTGTACTTGATCCCAACTAAGATATAATTACCCCTTATTGGGGCAGAACAGCCCTATTGGGTTTATTTAATGGTTAAATGATTCCCTTTTCTCTGTAATAATAAAACAGTACCTGTACTTGATCCCAACTAAGATATAATTACCCCTTATTGGGGGCAGAACAGCCCTATTGGGTTTATTTAATGGTTAAATGATTCGCTTTTCTCTGTAATAATAAAACAGTACCTGTACTTGATCCCAACTAAGATATAAATAATCCTTATTGGGGCAGAACAGCCCTATTGGGTTTATTTTATGGTTAAATTATTCCCTTTTCTCTGTAATAATAAAACAGTACCTGTACTTGATCCCAACTAAGATATAATTACCCCTTATTGGGGCAGAACAGCCCTATTGGGTTTATTTAATGGTTAAATGATTCCCTTTTCTCTGTAATAATAAAACAGTACCTGTACTTGATCCCAACTAAGATATAATTACCCCTTATTGGGGGCAGAACAGCCCTATTGGGTTTATTTCATGGTTAAATGATTCCCTTTTCTCTGTAATAATAAAACAGTACCTGTACTTGATCCCAACTAAGATATAATTACCCCTTATTGGGGCAGAACAGCCCTATTGGGTTTATTTAATGGTTAAATGATTCCCTTTTCTCTGTAATAATAAAACAGTACCTGTACTTGATCCCAACTAAGATATAATTACCCCTTATTGGGGGCAGAACAGCCCTATTGGGTTTATTTAATGGTTAAATGATTCCCTTTTCTCTGTAATAATAAAACAGCACCTGTACTTGATCCCAACTAAGATATAATTACCCCTTATTGGGGGCAGAACAGCCCTATTGGGTTTATTTAATGGTTAAATGATTCCCTTTTCTCTGTAATAATAAAACAGTACCTGTACTTGATCCCAACTAAGATATAATTACCCCTTATTGGGGCAGAACAGCCCTATTGGGTTTATTTCATGGTTAAATGATTCCCTTTTCTCTGTAATAATAAAACAGTACCTGTACTTGATCCCAACTAAGATATAATTACCCCTTATTGGGGCAGAACAGCCCTATTGGGTTTATTTAATGGTTAAATGATTCCCTTTTCTCTGTAATAATAAAACAGCCTTACGACAATGAAGCTGCCCATAACAGTGCCAGTATATTGCCCCCACTGCAGATATATTGGGCCTGCCGAGCTCAGGTACCCTAACAAGCTACAGATGGATCACATACCAGTAGTGAGTGTGGAGATGTGAGCCGCAAAGTTAGGTTGAGACAAAAGATCTATGTACATGGTGGGGGTTCCATACATGCAAGTGCACCTAGAAAATACACAGAATAAAAGCAACTCAGTAACCACCTTAGAAGAAAGTAACATAATGTGCAGTTAACTCATTAAAAAGGTACATCTATCAGAGAGTCGGAACACTCCCACAGCAGACACAGAGCAGCATAAAACAAAAGTGCAGTGCACAGGGGGGACCAATAGAGGGCAGCATATACTGCATAAAGCAATATTGCAAAAGACGTACCATGAAACGACATTTGCCCAATAAAATATACTTCTAAAGGCTCCCATACACGGGCCGATAGTAGCTGCTGATATGGGTCCCTTGGACCGATTCGGCAGCTAATCGGCCAGTGTATGGGCACTTCTGACGGGCCTGCCCGACCGATATCTGTCCTGAAATCGGGCAGATCTCTATCGGCCAGGTTAGAAAATCTAGTTGGATCGGGGACTGCACCGGCTCATTGATGCGATACCCAGACAGACTTTACCTATACCCGTCGTTATAATTTGATCGTTTGTCCCCAGGGCCAAATGATCAAATTACCCTGGATTCTCCCGATATCGCCCACCCGTAGGTGGGGGATATCGGGAGAAGATTCGCTCACTTGGCGACATCGCCAAACGAGCGGATCTGCCAGTGTATGGGGACCTTAACAGATATAGGACTATTAGCGCAGTGCTCTACTACCAAACAACCAGAAGGTGGCAGAATCCTCAAACAACACAATGATTTGCTGGCAGACAGAGCACTGGACTAATGATACGATATATGCCGGGACCTGTGCAGTGTGACCTAGTGGCACAACCAGGTTTAATAGCAAATGCTTGTGGTTTCTGAATCCAGGAAGACATGGGGTTCGTAACCTGCATCCCCTACTTGTGCCTGTGCCCCAGGCTCTTTAATATAGATTGTAAGCTCTTTGTGCCAGCGGAACATGGAATGATGAGGCAGAGGGGAACCTGAGGGCACTGGGGGGGAGGGGATCTAGGGTTCTTACTTCTCATTGGAAATAGCCTCAAGGAGAGCCCGAGGATCATAACCTGGAGACGGGAAGACCAGGGTGGTACCATAAACTGCCATAACCATTCCCCCAATCACAGAGCCCAGGCAGTGATACAGCGGCACCGGGATGGCTGTTCTAACGCCCTGGAAGAAATATGGGTCCCTGGGTCATTTAAAAAGCAGATGGCGACTCCATCCATTACAGGTTGGGAATGCCAGGAATCAGTCCAATATTGCCTCACCTTCCTCCAGTTGAAGCCCATCCGCCTTCCCCCAAGGCTTGAATTGTTAACAATGTTGTGGTGACTAAGAGTTGCCCCTTTGGGACTTCCAGTTGTTCCCTAGAAACAGACACACACGGAGTAAGATAAGGAAGGAGGTTACACAATGAAGGTACAGGAGGCATGGATACAGATAGCATGGAGAGGGGAGGATAAGAATACATATATTGTTTTCCATAGACAGTACAGTATGGGGGTACAGCTTATTGTGTGCCCAGAACATTCCTTCTCTGTATATTTGTATTTATACATATGGGTAGGAGGTGCCATAGTGTTTCCCTTAGACAGTACAGTATGGGGGTACAGCTTATTGTGTGCCCAGAACATTCCTTCTCTGTATATTTGTATTTATACATATGGGTAGGGGGTGCCATAGTGTTTCCCTTAGACAGTACAGTATGGGGGTACAGCTTATTGTGTGCCCAGAACATTCCTTCTCTGTATATTTGTATTTATACATATGGGTAGGAGGTGCCATAGTGTTTCCCTTAGACAGTACAGTATGGGGGTACAGCTTATTGTGTGCCCAGAACATTCCTTCTCTGTATATTTGTATTTATACATATGGGTAGGGGGTGCCATAGTGTTTCCCTTAGACAGTACAGTATGGGGGTACAGCTTATTGTGTGCCCAGAACATTCCTTCTCTGTATATTTGTATTTATACATATGGGTAGGGGGTGCCATAGTGTTTCCCTTAGACAGTACAGTATGGGGGTACAGCTTTTTGTGTGCCCAGAACATTCCTTCTCTGTATATTTGTTTTTTTACATATGGGTAGGAGATGCCATAGTGTTTCCCTTAGACAGTACAGTATGGGGGTACAGCTTATTGTGTGCCCAGAACATTCCCTCTCTGTATATTTGTATTTATACATATGGGTAGGGGGTGCCATAGTGTTTCCCTTAGACAGTACAGTATGGGGGTACAGCTTATTGTGTGCCCAGAACATTCCTTCTCTGTATATTTGTATTTATACATATGGGTAGGAGGTGCCATAGTGTTTCCCTTAGACAGTACAGTATGGGGGTACAGCTTATTGTGTGCCCAGAACATTCCTTCTCTGTATATTTGTATTTATACATATGGGTAGGGGGTGCCATAGTGTTTCCCTTAGACAGTACAGTATGGGGGTACAGCTTATTGTGTGCCCAGAACATTCCTTCTCTGTATATTTGTATTTATACATATGGGTAGGGGGTGCCATAGTGTTTCCCTTAGACAGTACAGTATGGGGGTACAGCTTATTGTGTGCCCAGAACATTCCTTCTCTGTATATTTGTATTTATACATATGGGTAGGAGGTGCCATAGTGTTTCCCTTAGACAGTACAGTATGGGGGTACAGCTTATTGTGCCCAGAACATTCCTTCTCTGTATATTTGTATTTATACATATGGGTAGGAGGTGCCATAGTGTTTCCCTTAGACAGTACAGTATGGGGGTACAGCTTATTGTGTGCCCAGAACATTCCTTCTCTGTATATTTGTATTTATACATATGGGAGGGGGGTGCCATAGTGTTTCCCTTAGACAGTACAGTATGGGGGTACAGCTTATTGTGTGCCCAGAACATTCCTTCTCTGTATATTTGTATTTATACATATGGGAGGGAGGTGCCATAGTGTTTCCCTTAGACAGTACAGTATGGGGGTACAGCTTATTGTGTGCCCAGAACTCCTACTCCCTTGAGCGGGCATTTGGCAAGGCCCCCTGTGCAGGTGTGGGAGTCCCTGGGGGGCAGCAGCCCAGGTGGGGCTCGGACACCCATTACGATGCTGGTATACGGCACAGTTGCCCTGCTGTGTGAGGCTCAGACAAGGTAACTATATCAGACACTTACAGATGTGAACTGGATGTTGATGGGGTCGTCACATGTAATTTGCTTCTGAAGATCCTGCAGCTGCAGCACTGAGCTCGGGTTCCCTGCCTCCATGACATCCTGGAACAGAAAGGTGCCGGGGTGCCGCTTGTCCAGGACAACAACTGTGTGGAGATCCGGAAGCCTGTCAGATAGAGAGGCATGGGAGTCTGAGCATAAGTATAAAAAAACATGGAGGAGACCGCAACCTGGGGAATTCATGGAGGCAAATGTTGCCTGAAATGTGATTGCCCCTATGCAACCTGAACAGGAACAGAGTGGGACTTGCCTGTAGGAAAGTTAGTAACATGTGAGTGCCAATGGGAGACAGAAGGGGCACCATGGGGGAGGGGAGGAGACCAAGAAAGTGGGTGCTGAAGGAAGGACAGAAGGAAGGATTCAGAAGGGACCTACTTACTTCTTGCACTGAAGTCCTCCTGCTGGTGAAGTCTCCAATTCTGGACAAACCTCTGAAAGCAGCTCATAGTACTTCTGGGATTTAAACTGTGATGGGAAAATAAGTGCGGAACATCTAACCTGCAAGGAGGAGAACAGACATCAGTCTACAACAGGAGAAAAACCTTAACAAAGAGCTGGTGCTAGAGTTGGTTCCTATTGGCTTCACGGCCCTGGGCTCCACTGGAGAAGAGACCAAAGCGGAGTCGTTGGGCAATAAATCCCAGCATGCTCCAGGTTCACAGATAGCAAGCAATGGCTGCGAGGATGGGTGGCCAAGAAAGACCAAGTAGAGATCTAGATGCTAGCACCCTTTGGCTGATGGCCTACAGTTCCCAGCATTCTCCAACTGCAGGGGGATTCACACTGGCACCTATGGGAATGAGGGGCCCATACCTGCTCGATCTTCCTATAAAGGGGCAGTAAAGTATTTTTGCCAAGGTCATCTCCGTACCTTCCTCAGGACGTACTCCAGCTCTCTGGACTGATAGGCCGGGTTCACAGAGACCTACAGACAAAATTCAATATTAAAATGCTATTGCGCTCCACCCCATTCCTGCCGTGCTGTCACTCAAGCATCCGCCGTCCATTTATGCCGGAATCGCCAACCTTACGTCCAGTCTAGTGCTGCCCCTGAGGCACCTTACCAGGATAATGCCAGCCTGGGCCGTGGCAAACTGCACTAATATCCATTCATAGCTGTTGGGGCCCCACATTCCCACGCGATCTCCTCTCTTGAGGCCAAGAGCTACTAGCCCGGCGGCAAGTGTATCGACCTGAGGGGAAAGGGACACCCAAAAAGTTAGATATTTCAGATATCCTTACGCCTGATTAGCCCCGCCTCCTCCCATCCCTTTCATATACTCCCAAACGCACATCCTTGATCAGCTGGCTGAAGGTTTTGCGTGTGTCGCTGGTGGGGAAAATGACGGCCTCCTGGTCGGGGGTCCGATGGGTGGTCTCCAGTAGGCACTGGTGCACGGTCCTGCTGGTGAGGGGCAGCTCGCTGGTTCCATGAACATAACTGGTGTTGGTAACAGGCCTGGGAGGTGGGGCGTCTGACAGCAAAGAGCTGAAGGGGTAAGAAGAACTCTATGAACATGTTACTCTACACCGGCTGGCACAGTCATGCTAATGGGCACGCCAACGTTCAAGCATTAAAGGGAAACTTTACCTAATAATTTAGTATTTTGAACCCATTTAAAGAACCTCAATAACAGTGTCCCCTTTAAATATCCATGCCTGCTCTGCCAATGTCACCAGAGGGGGCTGAATAGGAAACAGGGGCCCTTATATAAATATATATATATAAATATATATAGGTTCTGTCGGACAAGGAACAGGTGCGGATTCGTTCAGGCCGCGCTGAGGCTACAGGAACAAGATGCCTCTGCCAAGCTGGAACCAACGACAAAGACATTTGAAAGCTGCAAAGAGTAAGAAGGCAAAAGGCAAATAACCAAGACCAATTGAAAAGTTGCTTAGAACTGGCTAATTTACAACATACTAAAAGGTTAACTGAAATGTGAACCCTTTTCAAATGAAGAAGGGAGGGAAACAGAGGGTTTGGGGTCTGGGACCTTTGGATAACAATTGTGGTCAAACATTACACGCCGGCTTGGCATTACCAGTTAATGGCTGAACTAAGTGACTGACTAACCATAACAATAATATTTACTTTCTACATCCAATAGTGGGGTCAAGGGGCACAGTGAATCCCCATCACTGTCTATTTTGCCTGACACCCATACAACCTGTACCTGACCGCTCCCATCTCTATACCCACACCCGACCTTCCTATCTGTGACGTTACCAAAGGGGCTGGGGCGACACACGTGTACATAAATAAAGATGGCAGAGCCAGGAAGTGGGGCTTAACTATGGTGTGAGTGGGCTCAATGGGCCAAACATGGGATATCTACTCACCATAAATATACAGAAACAGGCCTGGGCTGGGAGTCAAACTAGGCCCTGGCATTCCAAGTACCCAGAGGCCCAAACAGCCCCCCCAGCCCAATAAATAGTGACTATGGCACCTTACAGCAGCCCCTCTGGCATTTGCCTGAATCCACAGATTGCCAGTCTGGGCCTGGGCCCTGGCATTCCCAGTACCCAGAGGCCCAAACAGTCCCCCCAGCCCAATAAATAGTGACTGTCTATGGCACCTTACAGCAGCCCCTCTGGCATTTGCCTGAACCCACAGATTGCCAGTCTGGGCCTGGGCCCTGGCATTCCAAGTACCCAGAGGCCCAAACAGTCCCCCAGCCCAATAAATAGTGAGTGTCTATGGCACCTTACAGCAGCCCCTCTGGCATTTGCCTGAACCCACAGATTGCCAGTCTGGGCCTGGGCCCTGGCATTCCAAGTACCCAGAGGCCCAAACAGCCCCCCCAGCCCCATAAATAGTGACTGTCTATGGCATCTTACAGTAGCCCCTCTGGCATTTGCCAGAACCCACAGATTGCCAGTCTGGGCCTTGCACCCATATTGCATTGTGCTAGGGGCTATGGTCCCTCTGCTTATTATTCAGTTGCTCTCCCCCAGTCTGTGCCCCAGCCGTGCCCAAGCTCCTGTGCCACTGAGTTCTCTCTCTCTAATATCTGTGTGACTGTAAATGTCAGCGAGTCGCATAAACACACGTGCTGTTGGCTCGGTGCCGGAATATCCTGAAGCCTAGTGCCTGTACGGTCACATGTGCCTGGGAGCGCACTGCTGGCAAACACAAACTAATTCAATGTACCATGGTACTTTCCCATGTTATTGTCTCTAACTGTAGGCATTTTGGCATCTGTGGGTAGGAGAGCATTTGGAAGGGATAGGATAATGGAAAATAACGATCACCGTTTAGATTGTAAGCTCTACAGAGCAGGGACCTTCATCCTCTTGTGTCTTTGAGTTTTAAATTATTGCAACTGTATCTTGTATTTATTGTTATACTGTGTATTTATCTATAATTATCTTTAACCCCCTGTTTGTATTAATGTATTCATCTCCCGCACCCCCTAGGGGCCCCCGCTGCACCTCCTAATCCCCTGCAGGGGGGCCCATTGGATTTTTTCCCCAGTGTCCCGGTAGCCCAGTCCGACCCTGGTTCTGACAAACTATATAGCAGAAGCTGATTAACAGACCTGGAGTAGAACACTGCTCTCATTTGCAGCCATTATACTTGTGTATACTCTGATGCACCCAGCACCCTGTCTCCCTGGCGATTGGTTGGTAAGAGTGAGACTGGGCCGCTCCTGGGGGACCACGCGTTCTGTGTGTGAATTAGCCGCTATGTTGTATCTCATATTGAGGTAAAGGGCCCCCTGTACAGCACAATTCTACAACCCTGGGCAGCTGTCAGTCACTAGTGTGCCACTGCCCATCTTCATGTGTCCCTCTGTGGGAAGCCGCCAGTGGCACAGAGGGATACTAGGAAGATGGGCAGGGGCACAGAGGGACACAGGGAAGAAGGGCAGTGGCACAGAGGGACACAGGGAAGCTGGGCAGGGGCACAGAGGATGCAAGGCACTGGGCAGGGGCACAGAATAGCCAGGCAGCAAAAAAAAAAAAAAAAAACTGGGCAAACTTGTAACCCAAAAGTTCCATCCTTTGCAAACCCCCCCCCGCACCCATAAATACCCCCTTTACCCAGTCTCATTCTGCATTTTCCCAGTCACTGACAGCTGCCCATGGTTATAGAATCGTACTGTACCGGGGGTGCCAGGGAGTCACTGGGGATTGATAAAACTGATACAGATAACAGTGTGCCAGAGTAAAGTTGGCCATACACGCTAATATTCACTTGTGGCGAGGTCGCGCCAGATTAGTGGAACGTGGGCCAAACCACATCGCAGTACTTTGAATGCAAGCCAACAATTAAAGGGGAAAAAACACTATCTACAAATGTTTAGCAAATAATATGTCAGAGGTTAATGAGCACAGAGGCCATTATTAATCTCCAGAGTAATCATTACATGGGGGTTAAAGGTTGGTCCAGATGAGATATTAATGCCGAGATTACAGGACTCCGCCTCCTGCATGCCCCAACTAGCCCACGCTGTAGCTAACTCCTCCCCACAGTAACTGGCATCAGACTGGGCAGAGGGTCCCACAGCTTTGGGAATGGCCCACTTAAGGGGTCTCACAGCAGTAGACTGGGGTCCCCATTTGAAGGCGAGATTATCAGATACAACATAGCGGCTAATTCACATACGTAGAATGCGTGGTCCCCCAGGAGCGGCCCAGTCTCACTCTTACCAACCAATCGCCAGGGAGACAGGGTGCTGGGTGCATGAGAGTATACACAAGTATAATGGCTGCAAATGAGAGCAGTGTTTGTTCATCCTGTTCTCTTCTCTGGTTCAAACTCTCCAAACAATGTAGCAGAAGTCAGTTCTTTTCCAGGTTTGTTAATCAGCTTCTACGATATTGTTAGTCAGAACCAGTAGTGCAGAGAGCAAGTTGAGATTCCCTGCTCGGCCCTTTATGGAGGCAATATACACTGTGCACACATTCCTACTGTTGTGATCATTATTTTCCATTATCCTATCCCTTCCAAATGCTCTCCTACCCACAGATGCCAACAGTTATTATTAGTCGGTATATAGTGCAGTCAGTTTTGCGCAGATTTTGCGCAGATTTACGGAGATTGTTCCTATCAGTCCCTGCCCCAGCGGGGCTATAAGGTGGCCGTGGATTAAAAGATCCGCTTGTTTGGTGGCCAAACCAGTAAATCTTTGCCCTATTTGCCCACCTTGATTAAGCTGAACCGATTGGCCCTAGGGCTCTGCAGGTTGTTGGATCGTGACCACATCAATGTGCAGACCTGGTCCTCGATTCAATGGAAAAATCATACCTGCCCAATCCACATCTGCCCGATTTGTGCCCACATATCCGTCAGTAGGCCTATCAGGAGGCCCCATACATGGGCTGATAAGATGCCAACTGGGTCCATTGGCTGCTTTTATTAGCCCATGTATGCCCACCTTTACACTCTAACTAAAGGTGGCCATACATATTAAGATCCTCTTGTTTGTTGAGGTCACCAAACGAGTGGATGTTTCTCCCCATATGCCCACCTAAGGACTGAACGACTTAAATCGAACTAAAGGACTCCTACCCGGCCTGCACCCGGAGGCACTGTCTCCTCGGAAGCAGACACAGCGGATGTTGGCTTTAAAATGCAAACTCGTTTTTTTTCTGGCGATATCTGCTGCGTATGCCTGCACCTAAGTGGGCACAGTGCTTCTGGGTGCAGGCAAGGTAGGAGGCTGATGCCAACAATGGGTTGATTCTTGGCTGCAGGATGAGAATCATGGGTGGCATCAGTCTTAACCTCCCTGGCTAAGGACCGGACCTCTTGTTAAATAACGGCACCACATTCTCCCTTCACTACTGGCAACCACACAGCTAATCTCCCTTTGTGCCACACTGGGGAAAATCCCATCAGGATTCATTTGCCACCAAATAATCTTGTTTCGTATGGACTTTCTCCCGGCTCAACCAGTCACCTATACTTAAACTTACAGAATTACAGCCTTAAACAGATGAAAAGCAGTTGAATACCTCGGCCTTCTCCCTGTTTCCGCCAACCAGTTTAACGGCATTGTATTTAAAAAACCCTTTTTATTTTTAATTTTGTTTCCCCGATTGCATTTCTACCTGCTCCACTGCCTCTTCCCCTTTATTAAAAGGTTCGAATTACTCAGCTAACTTGAATGCCTTCTGTGCACATTTCTTGTTCCTAATCTCAGTAATCTATTCAGCCATAGTGGTTTGCACTATAGAGACGTGTTTGGCAGCATTTGACATTGTATTTACCTTGAGTTTAACCCTGGGAAAGGGCTGCCCCAGTTAATACGCCTTTTCATGCCATTCACACAGTGAAAAAATTGTGTTTTGACACCTGGGACCAAAAGAAAAGGTACAAAAAACACACTGGGTGCCATTACCCTTCTTGTAGCAGCAAATGAGACTTGTCATGGGTTACTTTCCCTTGGCCATAATAAAAAGCACTGCGGCTTCCCAGTGACCAATAATTAAACCCAGAGAAAAGTGCCTGTCTGCATTTACTGATAAAAGTCATGGTTTAAGACCCAAAGCCGACTGATGTCAATGAGAGTCATCTGTGGCAAAAAGCATGGTTTTTAGCAGTGGTTTAATGAGCGCCAATCAGATTGGACATCATATTGACACTTAGCAGGCCATACATTATAAGATCTGCATGTTTGTTGATGGATCTTATCCTGATATGCCCACCTATGGTTGCCAATAAGAGCCACAAAATCAGATCCCAACTACTAGAATACAGGCCATCGGGGTAAAGACCACTGAGGTGCGATGCAGTCCTCAAACTAACCTGCCCAATCAACATCTGCCCCATTTTCAGCCAGATATCAGTCAGGTAGGCCCGTCCCATGGCCCCATACACAGGCCAATTAGAGAAGGAAACAAGAGCCCATTGGTACCTCACAGCTGAGATGGGAGAAACCATCCATGGGGGCACCTATAAGACTGGGTTTTATGGAAAACATCTAGCAGAAAACTATTGCTGAATAAAATCCGGCTGATTTGATCATACAGCAATATCTATGCTGAACACTTGGCCAAGGGCCACATCAACCATAGGGCAGCTTTTATTGGCCTATGTATGGCCAGCTTTAGGCCAAACTACTAAAGGTGCTTCTAGTAGTAACGACTCAGCGCACTGTTAGCACTGTTAGTCGAGGTACAGATGGCACTGGGTGCCTGGACCCCATCTCCTCGGCTACTATATAATGCAATGGGCAAGTCACCGCTGTGCCTTTTCCCTATTACAGAAATACATTCCTTGCTTATCTTTAGATAGTACATCCACTGAGTGCTAAAGGGAAAGTGAATCCCGCGTGACAGCCATAAAGCGGAAACGGCTCCGGCCATAAGACTGCAGCGGACAAGCATGTTCTTTAGGAGCAAATAAAAGCAGGTAAGAAACCTGATTACAATTTATAGGCACTTAAGTCAGCCCAAGGCTCAGATTCCCTAGGAATGTGCCTTTTGTTCAGAGCAATGGACTTTCAGCTGTAAAGCCCCCAGAATTCCAGGCTGACATGCCTAGACATGATAAAGCTGGATTTGCTGAAGGCATTCCGGGGACAAATAAAACCGTGAGAAATAACTGGGCCCCCTCCCAACTCCCCTATGATCTGCCCCACTGTGCAACCCTAATCCCAGCTGGTTGCTCTGCCATGTTCTGTACAGCAGAGTAGCACAGTGAAATTGACAGGCCCCGTTAGGTCACTGACACTGAGCATGTGCAGTAGAAACCAGGTCCAGATCTGCTCCCTGCAGACCAGGCAACCCGAAATGGCGTCAGATGGTGCCCACAAACCCTGTTGGGCTACTTTGCTTTTTAGGATACAAGGTACAGCAGTCAGTTTTGGGGGTCCTCAGTGGAGGGGTACCAAAGGGCTCAGCAGGGGGTCCTGCTTGAAGTCTGACATTCCATCCTCACACACTTGCCCTGAACCTGGCCAATTCATGTTTCACACACATCTGTGGCATCAAGATGCTCCATATGGCCTATTAACCATGTTAGAAGCCAGCGTGGCATGAATACCCCCACAATCACTATGGGCCTTGGAGGGGTTAATGCACCCAAGTGGTGCCATGTCACCTTCATTGAAGTCTAAAGGGAAACTCCATTCCAGTGACTGAATTGTATGTGCTCTCTACTGTATGTGGGCAGCAAGGCACGTGAATGCTCAGTACTGCGGCCCACAATGCACTGCTATATGGGGGGCGGGGCTCAGTGATCTACTGTCAGTGCATTAAAGGGGAACACTCACTGCCCAAGAACTGTCTGCATGAAAGAATAGACTATCCAATCCATATTAGAGAATGTCCATTGGAAAGCTGCTGAGAATGGCATTTCTGCTGTCCCTGTGGCAGTGGAGCTTACAATCTAAGGTCTCTATCTCACTCTCTAGTCACTGACTTGTCTGTGTGTTATCGCAGCGTGGGAGGAAAGCGCAGACATGGAGAGCACATAGACGCTCCTGGCAGATCAATTCTGCAGTTCGGTTCTGGCCCAGTGCCCAGGGCAGGATTAGACCCAGGACTCCAAACTGGCCAATTGTGCAGCTGGGCTGGAAGTCACTGTCACTTTAAGATCCCCAGCTGGACCTATTCCTGGGTTTGTACAGGACATTACTATCCGATATGGGGGGGGGGGGGGGGTAGTTTACAGCAGTTCAGGCCTGCCTATCGCTATCACATGTATCACATGACTGCAGGGTGGGCTATATTAATATTATAGCGTCATAAACTGGGTCTATAGAGTACAGCTCTGGGGCAGGAGCCAGGGGCAAGATGGGCTACCTGGGGGGCAAGTTATGCACTTCACCCCACTCGCCTTAGTTCTCTCCTGCAGAATTGCCCCATGTCCAGGCAAACTAGAACTCTTAGCCAGTACTTGCCGCATCCCAGCCATACATGCCGCTACCTACCTCCCCCCATTGCCCTTCTACCCACTCCCTGCCCCCCTGTAACTGTAACCAGGGCCCAGACCCTGCGGGGGGCAGATCTGATGAGTAGGAAGGGGGTGTTGCTCCACTCGCTGCCCCCTTACCTGCCCCGATGAATGCCGCGGTAGCACACCCGCCTCCAGCCTGCACCCACAACCTCCCGGGTCAGGACTTGGACCAGCCTGACAGGCGCCATAACGAGGTGCAGCGCAAAGAGCCCAAGCTCGCCTGAAGGAACCCGAATAGTACAGTAACAGGGAGTTCTTTTGTTAACCCACGCCCAGTTACTGGGTAGCTCCGCCCTGTGGGGATGCCACGCCCACTCTGTACTTAAGTCCCGCCCCGTACTTCGCTATGTTACAGCCATGTGCGAGGAGGTTGCCCCGCCCACATACAGTTTCGCCGGGGGGGGCAAGTTAGGGAGTGAGTGTAAGGTTGGGGCAAGTTAGGGAGTGAGTGTAAGGTTGGGGCAAGTTAGGGAGTGAGTGTAAGGTTGGGGCAAGTTAGGGAGTGAGTGTAAGGTTGGGGCAAGTTAGGGAGTGAGTGTAAGGTTGGGGCAAGTTAGGGAGTGAGTGTAAGGTTGGGGGCAAGTTAGGGAGTGAGTGTAAGGTTGGGGGCAAGTTAGGGAGTCAGTGTAAGGTTGGGGCAAGTTAGGGAGTGAGTGTAAGGTTGGGGCAAGTTAGGGAGTGAGTGTAAGGTTGGGGCAAGTTAGGGAGTGAGTGTAAGGTTGGGGGCAAGTTAGGGAGTGAGTGTAAGGTTGGGGGCAAGTTAGGGAGTGAGTGTAAGGTTGGGGCAAGTTAGGGAGTGAGTGTAAGGTTGGGGCAAGTTAGGGAGTGAGTGTAAGGTTGGGGCAAGTTAGGGAGTGAGTGTAAGGTTGGGGGCAAGTTAGGGAGTGAGTGTAAGGTTGGGGCAAGTTAGGGAGTGAGTGTAAGGTTGGGGCAAGTTAGGGAGTGAGTGTAAGGTTGGGGCAAGTTAGGGAGTGAGTGTAAGGTTGGGGCAAGTTAGGGAGTGAGTGTAAGGTTGGGGCAAGTTAGGGAGTGAGTGTAAGGTTGGGGCAAGTTAGGCACTGGCACACCGACACATACACGCCTAGGGAAAGCAGTGCCAGCGTCTGTATGCCTCAGGCTGCTCATAGGCAGAGCACTAACAATTCTAAATTCTCCCACAGGGACAACTAATAAAAAGACAAAGGTGGGGGTGGCACATAGGGCAGAATTACCCACTGTACCATCCTGCTATATTCCCTGAGCTACAGCTCTAATGTCCTCCCAACAGTCCGGGCCTGGGTCCTGGCATTCCCAGTACCCAGAGGCACAAACAGCGCCCCCAGCCCAATAAATAGTGACTGTCTATGGCATCTTATAGCAGCCCCTCTGGCATTTGCCTGAACCCACAGATTGCCAGTCTGGGCCTGGGTCCTGGCATTCCCAGTACCCAGAGGCCCAAACAGCCCCCCCAGCCCAATAAATAGTGACTGTCTATGGCATCTTACAGCAGCCCCTCTGGCATTTGCCTGAACCCACAGATTGCCAGTCTGGGCCTGGGCCCTGGCATTCCAAGTACCCAGAGGCCCAAACAGCCCCCCCCCCAGCCCAATAAATAGTGACTATGGCATCTTACAGCAGCCCCTCTGGCATTTGCCTGAACCCACAGATTGCCAGTCTGGGCCTGGGTCCTGTCATTCCCAGTACCCAGAGGCCCAAACAGCCCCCCCAGCCCAATAAATAGTGACTATGGCATCTTACAGCAGCCCCTCTGGCATTTGCCTGAACCCACAGATTGCCAGTCTGGGCCTCCCTGGCTCTGCCTACCTTCCATTTCTTTCCCCTCTCTAATCTGCCTTCATTTCTACCTCTCTGTACACTAGCCCCCTGCTCTGCTCCCTGTAACTGCCCACACACTGACCCAGACTCCTAAAAAGCTGCAAAGGCAAAACAATTGGATTGGCTTGATTTGTACCAACACATGGGCGGCCAAATTGGGCAAGGAACACTACTTTGCCAACCTCACCTCTAAATGTCTGGGCTCTGGGGTCAAACTGTGCAGGGTCCCCCGGGGCTTGCCATGGACCCCACACCCCCTTCCCCCAAGCATCTGTACATTATATTTATCTATATACACAGTATTTTTTTTAAAGAAAAAAAAACAAGATAAAAAAATGTATAATATTGATATTTCCCCTTTAAATACTAGGGAGTGTGTGACGTGGAGGCACAATTTGTATAATGTGGGAAGAATAGGCAGTGTGGGCGTTCCTGGAAAGCTGTGGGTGGCACTAAACAATATGTGGGTGTGGCATGAAAAATGTAGTGGGGGTGGGGCTGGCAGCAGAATGTGCTACTGAGAGGGGTCAGAAAGTTTATACCGGGCACCAGTGTGGGAATGTACAGGGGGGGCAGTGCTCTATGTCAGGCCATATATTAACCCCTCCATTCCTGGCCAGTCTAAAGGGAAGGAAGATACCTTATCAATCACTTATATACCCACTGTATCACTCGGCAGTTACACAAACAGCTGAAACAGTGTCGCAGAAGCAGCTGATTAACCTGGGAGAGAATGGGCTTGTGCTACATTGTTTCGAGAGTCAGAACCAGACAGTGGGGATAAACAAACACTGCTTTCCGTAGCAATTACATTTACACGTAACTGTAAAACCCTTCAGTGTGTAATAAATGTATATGTATTGTTTGCTTTACACATTCCTACCAGTGCCAGTCCCAGAGATACATACAGCAAAGGAATGGACACGTGGCTCAGCTACTGGGCTAAACCAGAGATATTGGGAGCCCGTAGCAACGTACAGCCGGGCTGGCAGATTAGCAGCTACTTACTGAGCAGGGTTGCCGGGCGGCACAAACTGTAATGAGTGAGTGCAGTTTCACAAGCCCATGGTCCTACCGGCTGCTAATCTGGGACTAGGACACACATATGGCACAAGGAGAGACCCCAGAGCTCCACTGGACCTCAATAATATACAAATGGCTACTACAGGTACTATAGGGCTAGTCCATGATCAGATTAATTTAAGAAGCCAAACACAATCACACAGTTGGTTGCCCCTAAGTAGGCAGAGATACCCAAGCCCAGGGGCACACAAACACCGGGGAGACCCCAGAACCCTTAGCTGAGCACATGATCACCTTTAGCTGAGACTACACAGGCATCACAATAGCAAGGGTTCTGAGCTTAGCCAAACGGCAAACTAACCCACTCTGGGTCTGAGCAGCTAACTATCTAACTAGCTCTGGTACACGGGGAGATTAGTCACCCGCGACAAATCTCCCTTGTTGCGGGTGACTAATCTCCCCGATATGACATCCCACCGGCAAAAATGTAAATCGCCGGTGGCATACACGGCGGCGCAATCGGTGAAGTTGCCTCTCGAGGCAAATCACGCCGCCGCGTGTGCCATCTCACCGCCGATTTACATTTTCGCTGGTGGGATGTCATATCGGGGAGATTAGTCACCCACAACAAGGGAGATTTGTTGCGGGCGACTAATTTCTCCGTGTACCAGAGCCCTTAGGGTCAAGACACACGGAGCTACTGAGTAGCAGCTGTTTGTCATGGCTGCTAAATTGAGAAAATCCCCTGCCGTAGACAATACTGAGAATTGCCTCTGCTAAAACACACGTAAAGTAGTGATGTGCGGGCCGGCCCAATACCCGCAGGTCGGGCAGGCCAACCTCAGTACATCACCTGCAACCTAACATTGTGGCTTCCCATTTACGGCTTCTGAATTTATAGGCGCGCATCCAACACGCTCTGTCCCTTTTGTGACATCATTGCTGGGTGACTGCAAGTCTATAAGTAGAGGGGAGAAACCGGGTCTAGCTGCCGATATGGGTCCCTTAGACAGACTCGGCAGCTTATCGGCCCGTGTAGGGGCACTACCAACGGGCCTGCCCGACTGATATCTGGCCTGAAATTGGGCAGATATCGATCGGGCAGGTGTAAAAATTTAGTCGGATAGGGGGCGCCTATACCCGCCGCCTATACCCGTCGTATTAATTCGATTGTTTGGCCCCAGGGCCAAATGACCGAATTAGCCCGATATCGCCCATCCGTAGGTGGAGATATCATGAGAAGATCCACTCAGCGACCTTGCCAAGCGAGCGGCTCTTAGCGTGTATGGCCACCTTTAGGGTCGGGTGCGGATGGAGTATTTCTCATAGAGACAGTTAGTTAAATGATCAGCATTGTGTATTTTAGAAGCTGTGAAAAGTAGCTGCTGCTAGTAGCTCCGTGTGTCTTTACCCTTAGCACAAGGGGCAAATGGACTTTAGGTTAACACAACACCCCATGAGCTGAGCTCAAAGCACTGATACTGAGCAACTGCACCAGAATTAAATGCAACTGATCTGATAATTTGGGATTCTGCCATTTCAGGCACTTGGCAACAAAATATGCTGTGTGTATTGATGCAGGCTGCAGTGCAAACCACTGCCACACACACCTTACACCCTGCCAACCCACTGCTCCATACCAGACTGACAGTTCTGGGGCAGGAGATTTTCTCCTGCCCAATGCAGATGTGAGCTGAGGGGCATTCTGTAGAGACCTGCATGGTTTATGCCCGACCCAGACTCGCTGACATGAAACCCAACCTGCACTTACCACCCTGCTATGCCCCCTACCCAGACTCACTACCAGGGCTGGAACTAGGGGTAGGCAGAATAGGCACCTACCCAGGGTCAGACTGGGGGGTGAAGGGCCCACCGGGGCTCCCGCAGGTGCCCACGTGTCCCCCCCGCAGGGGACCCCCTAACCCCCCTTGTAGGGACCCCCACCTGACGTCCTCCCCCAAGCGCGTAAATTTAACATGTCAGGGCAGTAGCGGTTGGGCAGGGGGAGCGCCGGCAAGGGTTCGGGTCTGGGTCGCAGTGGCCCACTAGAGCCGGGGCCCACCGGGATTTTTCCGGTGTCCCATCGGCCCAATCCGACCCTGCACCTACCTACAGTACAACGATGGGGGGGGGACCAGGCTGTAACCTCTCTTGCCTACCCCTAGTCTGTGCCCCCTTGTCATTGACCCCACTGCTTGTCATTGCGTGGCATGCCCAATGCAATGGCATTGGGCATGCCCGAGTGCCAGGGGCAATGTGGCCAACCAGGTTGCCTAGGGTGCCCGGTCGGCTTGGCCTGCCCCTTTCTACCTGCAATGGGTTAACTTACCTTATGACCAGAGGCCCCGCAAAACTGGACCGGGAGTGACCTCATTCAGGAGCTGGAAATGAGTAAGAGGCAAAAATACCACTGGGAGTAGGTGGGAACATATCCGCACTTTAGCCGGGTGCCCAAGTAGGGTGCAGCCCACCCTCACAGTCAGGGAATCGGGGGCCACTTTGCAGGTATTCTGCAGGTACCCAATCTGACTCATACCACCCCTATAATCCTGCCCTCCTAGGCCCTGGGCTTGTATAGGAATATATTGTGCGGTGCGGCAATGACAGCTTCGCGCGCAATTTTTACAAGTAGAGGGTAATCAAGAACAAAACTGAGAGCAATAAAACCACTAAGATCCAATAAAACCAATGAAAAGCAATAAAGTTATTGCACCAAACAACCAATTAACAGCAACGCAGACCTGATAAAGCCATAAAATAACTGAACAGAAAAATGACTAAATGTGAAGCAAAACCACGCGCTCGTTCCACTGGCAATAAAACACATTCAAGGGTAAAAAAGCGATTGTGTAAACTTGTCCAGCTGTGTGTTGTGTGTATGTATGTGTGGTGTAAGTGTGTAACCCAGCCAAAAAGAAGTAGGGGCAGTAAAGACAGGAGAGGCTGGAGGGCCGCAGGGTAACAGGTAACACCAAATTGGTTGCTATGGGTTACTAGACTCAACGTGCAGCTTGGCGACATATATTAGAATACAATTTCTAGAATGTATCTGGAACTCATCTTTACTATGGGGGGAAGAGACATGTTTATCTCCCAGGATAAACAAACCCCTACCCATCAGTCTTCCTATACGCTGAGCACAGGGATAACTCCAGGGGCCACTGCATGGGGGAGCGGGGATATGGAGTTATAATTTGTTATGGGAAAACTATAATAAAAGAAGAAACTAAACCAACCTCCCAAGGGCAGTCTAACTGCACAGAAATGTATTACTTTACTTCTAGTCTGGTTTAAGCAGACAGGGTTTGAAAATGATAGTGGGTTTAGTTCCCCTTTAACCTATAAATCTCTCCTATATGAAAGTATATAGTACCGATACCTAGGTATAAAGTACAGCCCAGGGGTCCCTGCACTTACACTGGCACTGTATGATCAGGCCTGCACTATATAAATGCCTAATATTATCTGGTTGCTAGGGTCAGCGACCTCTCCCTCTCTGGTTCTGTAAATCCAGATGTTTCAGTCTAAATAATAATAATTGCCTTTGTACTGTATTTTCTTTATTTTTTAAAAAATAAAAATTCTAAATTTAAAAATATATATATATATTTTTAATCTTTTTATGAGTAAAAAGGAACATTTTTCTTGGCCCAAACCGGACTAGGGCAATAGGTAACCTATAAAGCGCTGCCCCAAGGCCACATTCCTCTGCAGGCAGATTCAAATGGATCAGGATGTTCCAGTCATAGAGGTTTAAAAACAGCCTGGGTACAGCGCCTTCCTGGGAACCTCTCACTCACGCGATCACGTGATGCACCCAATAACCCTGCGACTAATGGGCGGGGCCTGGGGCACGAATGCATTAGGCTTTACTACTCTTATTGGCTGTGCTCATAGTAATGCCATCAGGGCAGCCTGGGTTTGTATTGTGGTGTCATATAAACCGCAGGTTATACTGACTGTATATCTGTAACCCTGGGTACCCCCGGAACTATAGCAGGGTGACTGTTACCCCAATGTTTCTATATATCTGTAACCTTGTTATGGGCTAAGGGGGCCCAGCCTGAAGGCCAGTTAGGGGGGGATTTGGGGTGAGTGCTTATTTGTGCCCTGGGTACCCCCGGAACTATAGCGGGGTGACTGTTACCCCAATGTTTCTATATATCTGTAACCTTGTTATGGGCTAAGGGGGCCCAGCCTGAAGGCCAGTTAGGGGGGGATTTGGGGTGAGTGCTTATTTGTGCCCTGGGTACCCCCGGAACTATAGCAGGGTGACTGTTACCCCAATGTTTCTATATATCTGTAACCTTGTTATGGGCTAAGGGGGCCCAGCCTGAAGGCCAGTTAGGGGGGGATTTGGGGTGAGTGCTTATTTATGCCCTGGGTACCCCTGGAACTATAGCAGGGTGACTGTTACCCCAATGTTTCTATATATCTGTAACCTTGTTATGGGCTAAGGGGGCCCAGCCTGAAGGCCAGTTAGGGGGGGATTTGGGGTGAGTGCTTATTGTGGGTGCCCCTGGAACTATAGCAGAGTGACATAGCAGTTTTGGAAACTTTATATACTTTACTGCAGGCCTGAACTGGGATTCAAAATAGGCCCTGGCATTCCCAGTACACAGAGGCCCAAACAGCCCCCCCAGCCCAATAAATAGTGAGTGTCTATGGCACCTTACAGCAGCCCCTCTGGCATTTGCCTGAACCCACAGATTGCCAGTCTGGGCCTGGGCCCTGGCATTCCAAGTACCCAGAGACCCAAACAGCCCCCCCAGCCCAATAAATAGTGACTATGGCATCTTACAGCAGCCCCTCTGGCATTTGCCTGAACCCACAGATTGCCAGTCTGGGCCTGGGTCCTGGCATTCCAAGTACACAGAGGCACAAACAGCCCCCCCAGCCCAATAAATAGTGAGTGTCTATGGCATCTTACAGCAGCCCCTCTGGCAATCTGTGGGTTCAGGCAAATGCCAGAGGGGCTGCTGTAAGGTGCCATAGTCACTATTTTTTGGGCTGGGGGGCTGTTTGGGCCTCTGGGTACTTGGAATGCCAGGACCCAGGCCCAGACTGGCAATCTGTGGGTTCAGGCAAATGCCAGAGGGGCTGCTGTAAGGTGCCATAGACACTCACTATTTATTGGGCTGGGGGGCTGTTTGGGCCTCTGGGTACTTGGAATGCCAGGACCCAGGCCCAGACTGGCAATCTGTGGGTTCAGGCAAATGCCAGAGGGGCTGCTGTAAGGTGCCATAGACAGTCACTATTTCTTGGGCTGGGGGGCTGTTTGGGCCTCTGGGTACTGGGAATGCCAGGACCCAGGCCCAGACTGGCAATCTGTGGGTTCAGGCAAATGCCAGAGGGGCTGCTGTAAGGTGCCATAGACAGTCACTATTTATTGGTCTGGGGGGGCTGTTTGGGCCTTTGGGTACTGGGAATGCCAGGGCCCAGGCCCAGACTGGCAATCTGTGGGTTCAGGCAAATGCCAGTCTGGGCCTGGGCCCTGGCATTCCCAGTACCCAGAGGCCCAAACAGCCCCCCCAGCCCAATAAATAGTGACTATGGCACCTTACAGCAGCCCCTCTGGCATTTGCCAGAATCCACAGATTGCCAGTCCAGGCCTGCTTTACTAAGAGCAGATAGGATATTGGTTATATAAAGCATACCCCCCAACTGTCCTTCTTTCCGCGGGACAGTCCCGGTTTTTAGATTACGGAAATGCGGGACATTCATTGAACTATGCAGCACAGCGGGATGCACTGGCTGGAGACGGGCGCTCCGCCTTCTTCTGCGGGCTCTCCTCCTTGTGCGGCAGCGACAGGCCCATTTATCAGGTTGCGCCCCGTGTGTACGTGTGACGTCATTGCGCACAGGACGCAACCTTATAAAAGGGCCTGTCGCCGCTACATAATAGCCCCCTGGGGCTACTGTGTATTGGGGGGCATTGTGTATTGGGGGGTACTGTCAATGGGGGCACTTACTATGGGGGCATTGTGTATGGGGGTACGGTCTATGGGGACTATTGGGGGCAATTTCTATGGGGGCATTGTGTATGGGGGGAACTTTCTATGGGGGCACTGTGTATGGGGGCTACTGTCTATGGGGTCAATTGGGGGCACTGTTTCTATGGGGGGTACTGTCTATGGGGGTACTGTCTTTGGGGCACTTTCTATGGGGGCACTGTGTATGGAGGTACTGTGTATGGGGGGTACTGTCTATTGGGCCATTGGGGGAACTGTGTATGGGGGGCAAATCTGGTACATAGTTATAACTCACTTATAACTGACTGCCTTCTCTCTATATTTGTATTTTATATGTAGGAGTTGCTATAATGTTTTCCTTAGGTAGTACAGTATGAGGGTATAGCACATTTGCGTCTGATCCCGCCATTTCAACTATATAAAAGGAGTATTTTTTTTTTCTAAATGGGGTGTGGTAATTGGGGCGTGGCCCAAAAGTGGGCATGGTCAGAAAATTTGCTGTGGTGCGCGCGCCAAGTCTTTTCGTCCCTCTTTTCATTTTTCAAATGTTGGGAGGTATGATAAAGTAGAAAGTGCAGTGCATAGGCAAACTGGAATAATGTAGGAATGTGACTGCAATGCCAAATACACAAGGTTGGTTTGTTAAATTACTAATGTGTTACAGAACTGGCAGAGATTCAAGAAAAAAAAACCAACAAAGTCAAAACTGGGTGAAAGGATGAATGGCCAAAGATGACTTGGAAAGGAGCCAACTAGGTGGGCATCCTAAATCAGTAGTACCTGGTTATAGTTGGCCGATAGTAAATATACTGTGTACATACAAACAGCTGCATTCATTCAGTACATCAGTCCATATGTTCCTTGACTGCGTGCTGCTCTCCTACCGTTGCATAATGATAGGGATAGGAATTAGCCTCAACATATAGTGCTGGTAAGAAATCCTTCATAGTTGACCATTATAGACCATTACCTGTAGAAACCTGTGCTATAGAAGTGCCCTCTGGTGTCCAGAAATAGTATCTGCGGTCCTTAGAGCAGTGCCCCCCAACCAGTGGCTCAGGGGCAACATGTAATAAATACTAGGCCCCAGTTTGCCTGGTTCTCCCACTTCTTAGTAACAAGGAGAGTGGGGAAAAGTGTGACCCCTGGGGCCCAGGACAGCAGTAGGCATGTGGAAACCACTTCCCGGCGCTTGTAGTGCAGCTGCTATGCCACGTGGGCCACATAACAGCCCTCTCATCGGATCAAGAATCCCTACGGCATCATCTTCCTTCCTGGACTATGGTTGCATGGCTGCCATCTACCCGTAAAACAATCGCAGTGTGACGGCAAGACCAGTAAAAATGGGATTTTCTCTGCAATAACAATAAAACTAAGTGAAAACGCAATAAAGCAATTGCTTGTGCAAGGCAGAATGTATATGAAACAAATGTTTATACATATATGCAGGAATATGATTATATATAGGTATCAAGCCATTATTGCATTAGGGGTATCAGGGGCATTGTCTGTAATATGTGAATATATTCATGCTATTTTCTTTTGTTTCATACTATGAAACAAATAAAAAACAAATAAACATTAGATAGCAACCATAATATAACTTAATATACACTGGGGAACCATACTTTTCAGAGCTCTGGAGCCCAAAAAGACAACATTGAACCAGACAGCACTGGGTGGGGGGGGGGGGGGGGGGGGAAGGCTGTCCTGTCCAAAACCCAACAGGTGACATCCCTATGGGGGCTATGATGTGACAGAGCACTAGAGGGGGGCTCAAGGAAAGGAAAAGGTATGATTTAGGGTGAGACAAGGGCTTAGGTGAGAGGGCCAGGAGCTAAATTAGAGATTATTATACCAGCACTGGCCTTGGTGGGTGTTTTACTGGCCTTGGCGGGTAGCAACCCTGCTCCATGTCAGGATATGCCATGTCTAGTCACGACAGTTGGGTTGGAAGGGGGATATTTCACTTCCCCAGACTTACAATTAGACCCTAGATCTACTAGGGCAAATGATCCAACCAACTAGAGAAGGTACAGTCCTAGCAATTAGGTGTCAATAGTCACCCAACACACTGTGTAAGAGCATTGGTGCTTGGCTATAACCAGACTGAGAGCCCACAACCATAACAGGCATTTGGCCAACATGCTGTCATTTTAACCCCCAATAATGACACTGTATGCATGTAGAGTCGAACTGGGCCCCGGGACACCGGGAAAAATCCCTAGTGGGCCCCGGCGGCCCAGAGCCCCGACCCTTGCAGCGCTCCCCCTGCCCGACCGCTCCTGCCCCGACGCGTTACATTTACGTGCTCGGGAAAGGCCGTAGGGTGGGGGCCCTTCAAGTGGTGTTAGGGGGGCCCCTCGGGGGGGAGGCTATGGGCCCTTCACCCCCCAGTCCGACCCTGTATGTATGTATGTATACCTTTATTTATAAAGTGCTACTTATGTACGCAGCGCTGTACAGTAGAATAGATTAATACAAACAGGGGGTTAATAAGATAATAATAGATAAATACACAGTATAACAATAAATACAGATAAATACAAGATACAGTTGCAATAAGTTAAGACTCAAAGACACAAGAGGATGGAGGTCCCTGCCCCGTAGAGCTTACAATCTATATGGGAGGGATATATTACCTGAACTTAAATCAAAGCTGTACTGATTAGTGTAAATCCATCATAGAGGCAGTTTCCCAGCCACATAACGACTTCCTTTGGCCTTAGAGCATGAGGGAATTTGCTAAAGAAACTCTGACTGTGGTACTGAGTTAGTTACATACTGATTATCCGCCACTGGGGGCGCCCTTCGCTTCCAGGCACAACTCTATGGTTCGGCCCGTCTGTCCCCATTCCCCGACTCGTTGGCTGGAATGTTTGAGTCTGACGTGGATCAGGAAGCTGCTGCTCAGGGATCGGAGTGCGGGGAGACACGCAGGCAGCGCAGTGAGGCAGCCGGGAAGGGGAGAGGTAGGTGGGAAGGGGAGAGGTAGGTAGAACGGGGAGAGAATAAGGGGCTGTGGTTCTTGGGGAGGATGGAGGGTATGTTACAGTATGGGGAGGCTGGGGGTGGGAAAGGCAGCTGGGGCAGGAGGGATGGGACCTGGGGGGTTATGGCTGGGTAAGGAGCGGAATTGAGTTCTACTGGGGATTATAGGGATTAAAGCTGGGAGATCAGCACTGAGATAATAATGTATTGAATGCACCTTGTGTGTAACTGATGCCTTTGGTACTTGCTAAGGTTTTTGGGAAATGATGCCTTAGGATAAGTACTGAGCTGTAGGCTTGCTGAGGATCTTGGGAAATTATTCCATAAGATAAGCACTGAGCTATAGCTGCTGTAGGCTGATAGGCTTGCTGGGGATCTTGGGGAAAAAATGCCATACAATAAGTACCGAGTTGTAGGCTGATAGGCTAGCTGGGGATCTTGGGAAATTATGTCATAAGATAAGCATTGAGCTGTAGGCGGATAGGCTAGCCGGGGATCTTGGGAAATTATGCCATAAGATAAGCATTGAGCTGTAGGCGGATAGGCTAGCCGGGGATCTTGGGAAATTATGCCATACAATAAGTACTGAGTTGTAGGCTGATAGGCTAGCTGGGGATCTTGGGAAGTAATGCTGTAGGCTGATAGGCTATCTGATGATCTTGGGAAATTATGCTGTAGGCTGATAGGCTAGCTGGGGATCTTGGGAAATTATGCTATAGGATAAGCACTGAGCTAAAGCTGCTGTAGGCTGATAGGCTAGCTGGGGATCTTGGGAAGTTATGCTGTAGGCTGATAGGCTAGCTGGGGATCTTGGGAAATTATGCTGTAGGCTGATAGGCTAGCTGGGGTCTTGGGAAATTATGCTATAGGATAAGCACTGAGCTGTAGCTGCTGTAGGCTGATAGGCTAGCTGGGGATCTTGGGAAATGATGCCATAAGATAAGCACTGAGCTGTAGGCTGATAGGCTTGCTGGGGATCTTGGGAAATGATGCCATAAGATAAGCACTGAGCTATAGCTGTGGTGTCTTTGCAGCGAAATGGCACGAGCGAACGGAAGATCCCAGAACCTGAGGGACAAATTGGACGGGAATGAGCTGGACCTGAGCCTGAGTGATCTGAGCGAAGTGCCTGTTCGGGACCTGGTGAGAGATTTATTGCCGTCTGTGCCCAGTGTATATGAGCCTGATGGAGCTTGGGCCCCCCATTACATTCAGTTTGCCTCCCCCCGTCTGGTAGTGACCCCTCCTTCTCTTTCAGGTGGCCATTCCCAAGGCGACGGCTCTGGACCTTTCCTGTAACAAGCTGACTTCCTTACCGGTGAGACTCTCATCTGGGTTTAACAGCAAGTGAAATGTTCCGTGTCTGCATTAGGGATGCACCAAACCAGTATCCCCACTTGGGTCCAGTTAACCAGACCGATTCTCAGGGTATTTAGGCTTTAAATAAGTTTAGTATCATGTATCTGGTACTATTTTGAGACAATTTACGTGACCCACCCCTTTAAAGTAACATGGCTCTGAGTCAAATCCTCAAATGAGTGCCCCCCTAAACTGCATGCAGGATTCCTAACCTTCTAAGCTGCTGCATCATCTGCAGGATCTTACTCTTCCCCTTGCAGTTGGTCTCTGTGGCTGTAACTGCGACTCCCTGCATCTCGCCATACTCCCCACAGCCTGAGGCTCATGATCTTCTCTTTCCGCAGGATGATTTCTGCAATCTGAGTTACATAGTGCGACTGGATCTCAGCAAGAATCAGATAGCGCAGCTCCCTTCAGAATTCGGCAGGCTGGTGAACCTGCAGCATCTGGACCTGCTACAGAACCGCATAGTGGCGCTGCCTGTCTCCTTTGCACAGTTGAAGGTGAGGTCTGGTGGGGTGTGAGGGAGGTGCCTGAGCACTGGAGGGGGTAGTGTGAGCCGTTGGCCTTGGCTGAGAGATCTGGGCTACAGTGTGTATTGTAGGCATGATAGAAGGGTGGGGTCAGAGCTCTATTTACAGGGGTTTTATAGGAAAGGGTTGAAGCCAGGCCCAGGTTTGTGGGCAGGCCACAAAGGCCCAGGCATAGGGCAGCAAATATTGGGGGGCAGCATTCTGGCCACATATGTACTGGGCGGGAGATTTTGGCAACTATGTGAAGTAATCATGCTGGAAAGGTGGCAGTAGGTGTGAGTGGTGGGGAGGTGTGAATAGCGGGGGGGGGGTGCAAACAGCTGAGAGGCCGAGGGGCACACAAGGTTTAAATCCGGCCCTGGCTGAAGCACAATTTGCATGTAGTCTGTGGTTATATGAACACTGTGATGAGGCCTGGTGGTGCGAGAGAAAGAAGTGTGTGGATAGTGTAGAGAGCAGTGGGGGCCTCTGGCCTTGGGGGTAGATCTTGCCAGAATAAGGATTGTAGGCAAGGTACTAGAGTGCACACAGTGTGCATAAGATCAGCTGATAAGCGAACATTCTGCATGGCTGCATAACCAAATGTTGTGGTTGCTAGGGTTCAGCTGACCTTAGCAACTGGCAATAAATTGAAAGAGTGTTTGCAAAGGTAACATTTGAATAGGAAGCAATGTGCAGCCCTAGCACAGGATTAAGGCTGCCATACACGGGCCGATTCTAGCTGCTGATATCGGTCCCTTAGACCAATTCCAAGTGAGCGGATCTTAGCGTTTATGGCCACCTTAGATGGTTCGTTGATAGTATAGGAGGAACAAGGGAGAAGATTGTGGGTGTGGCTGGAATGGGTGCCGGTGGTACAGCCTGTGATATGTACATTTTCTTTGCAGAGTCTGAAATGGCTGGATCTGAAGGACAACCCACTGAAACCAGCTTTGGCCAAGGTAGCCGGCGATTGTTTGGATGAAAAACAGTGCAAAGAGTGTGCCCAAGGGGTAAGTGATGGCAAAATATAAATCGCCTGTTAATGACATTTAGGAATGGCATTTAGGCAGCTGATTTGCTGGTTTTATCTTAATGCAGGTTCTACAGTACATGAAAAGCGTCCAGTCTGATCACGAGCGAGAGCTACAGCGGAAGCTTCAGTTGGATAAAGGTAACGCTAAGCCAGGGGGGTACCAGAATATCTGCCGTTGGTCAGCGCGTCTGTGTATATTGACCTCTTGGGTTTACTTGCAGATCGGAAACAGAGACTTGAAGCCCAGCAGAGGGTTAAAGAGGAGCAGGACAGGGAATTGAGGAAGAGGATGAAGCAGCAGCAGAAGGAGCGCAAGAGGAGGGATTACAATGCCATGCAGGAAGCCCAGAAAGCCCTAAATAATAATAAGAAGAAAGCAGAGGAAGAACCTTCCGAGAACCACAGTGAGTGTCCAAGGCTATGGCATTATATAAAGCCACTGCCCAGTCTTCTCATAGGAACTGTAGTTTAACATGGGATTAAAGGTGAATGGTGTTGCCTGAAAAAATTACATCCATCATATCCAACCTTTGTGTCTTAAAGGGGTTGTTCTCAATTTTCATTTTTTCTTTGAGTTTTTTTTGTTATTTAGTTTTCTGTTCAGCAGCTATCTGGTTGCTATGGTCTTGTTTACCTTAGTAACCAGGCCGTCATTTGAATAAGAGACTGGAATTTAAATAGGAGAGGATCTGGATAGAAAGATAAGTAATAAAAAGTAACAATAAAATTGAAAGCTCACAAATCAATAGGTTTTTTTTCACTACCGGGGTCAGTGACCCCCATTTAAAAAGCCAGAAAGATATTAAAGAGGAAGGTAAATAATTTGACAATTCTAATGAATAAATAATGTAGACCAATTGCAAAAGTGGTAGGAATAGGACATTCTATAACATACTAAAGGTAAACCACCACCTGCTAGGAATAAATCTGGCTATAAATGGGCCAATAAAAGTGACTAACTTTACCTCTCCAGGCCAAGCCGGCAGCTTATTGAGCCACACATGGGGGCCCTAGGATAGGCTATATATGACTGTGTCTCTCTTTGCAGAACCAGTGCCCACCCCCAAGGAGAAGAAGCTGGCCCGACGCCAGTCAAGGCTGAGGAAGATTGCTTGCATCCTCCTCTTTGGACTCATGGTGGCGCTCTTGGGCGTGGTGGCCTGCCGCTTCACAGATCTGAAGACCTTCGAGGTGTGCAGGAGTGTGAATGCCGTGTATAAGGAGACCCTCAGCGCTCTGCACAGTAACCCCGTGCTGGAAAGGTTCCTGCAGGACCCATCCTCACAGTAGCGTGGGCATTTTAATTCAGTTGTGCATTAAGTAGGGGGGCTTCGGCACCCCCCCGGTTCTATTTGTAAAGTCACCATCGGGTTTACAGTCTCTTTTGTCGAGGCTTATGGTGGTCCCGGCCCTGTTGTTCATCAGTGTTCTTCCTAAAAATGTATGATTTGTGTTTAATTAAAAGAAGAGTGAGTGTGTGTGTGTGTGTGTAAGGGGGTGGCTACCCCTCCTAGGTGTGGCTGGTTTCCCGCTCCCCTATATATGTCATTTTCTTTTTTTTTTTAATCCCTATGAGTTCCAAAGGGTTTTGCAACATTTCAGAAAGGAAAATGTCCAAGGGTTAAATGGACTTTTTCTAAAGGAACGACCCCATGGAAGCCCGAATCTCTAAAGGGGGGGGGGGGGGGGGGGGGGGGGGGGGGGGGGTGGAGTTAATTCCATGTTTTGGGAGCCATGCTTTACTTATGGGGAGGAGTTAACTAAAAAAAAGTGTTTTTAATCATGAGCCCCGCCTTCCATTAAGGGAGGAGCTACCTCCATATTTTGGGCCTTATTCTATTGTGCTTTGGAGGGACGGGTGGAGCTGGTCTCCAGAAGAAAACCTAATACTATGAATAGAAGATCATTGCACGTAGGGCGGACACCCTACCCCAAGGTGCCATGCTGCTTCAGGTTGTTCAAGTCATTCACAATGGTATCGATGTGTTACTGCCATGTATTATACTGTGTATTTGGTACATCAGCACCAGCCTGACCATCTGCCGCAGTCGAGAATAAATACGGTTTTGTTTATGGCTTGCCTGTGGCTCAGTTATTTATAAGATTAGTATGATAAGAATGCAATTGGTCTTCATTTATTATTATTTGTAGCATTTTAATTATTTAGCTCTTTATTTTGCTGCTCTCTAGTATGGAATTTTAGCCGTTTTCTGGTTGCTAGGGTCCAAATTACTCTAGCAACCAGCAATTGATTTGAACAAGAGACTTTTATATGAATAGGTGAAGGCCCAAATAAAAAGTTAAGTAATTAAACAAATAACAGTAACAATAAAATGTAGCCAAACAGAGCAATAGTTTTCTGACTGCTGGGGTCAGTGACCCCCATTGGAAAGCTGGAAAGAGTTAATATAGAAATAAAATAAGACCCTTTGAAAAGTTGCTTAGTATTAGCCTTTCTAGTAATATACTAAAAGTTAACTTAAAGGTGAACTACCACTTTTAAAGGTGTAGTTTTTTCAAGAATCTTTCAGACCACTGCTTGGTTACTAGGGTCATTTGGACCCTAGCAACCAGATAGCTGCTGAAATTCCCAACTCGAAAGCTACTAAACACTAAATAATTTAAAAACTACAAATGAAAAATAAAGACCAATTGCAATAGCATTCTCTAAATCATACTAATTAAGTTACTACTAAGTTAATTTACAGGTGATCAGTCCCTTTATTCCAATTATTCCTCCCAGTTCATTTTCCCTATTGCGAGCTTCTTATGTACTGTTCCTGAGCGCACACATATAGCATTGATCATTATAAATCCGATTGAATAAATAAATATACACGGTTTAATCAGAAACTAATGTAACACATACAAACAGTGCAACGCACCTAGGTCTAGTTGAACATCAAACAAGCCATTCCCTGGCCTCTGTCTCAGTTCCTTACAAGCACTACACCCCTTGCCTGGATACCCTGTGGAGTCGTGGACCTTTCTCGATTCACGTTAGCTCGAGAGAGAGTTCTGGCTCTTTGGATGTCATCTGCAAGTAGATGCGTTTGGATATTTCTGGGCCGACGCGGCGAGAGGTAGAAGTAACGCCTTCCCCACGGCGCACAAGGATATCACTAAGCAGGTTCTGTCTCTCCTCCTCTGTCCGACAGCAGCGATAGGCCTGCCAACAGAAAGGTGTGGAGTAGTGTCATTCTCCAAACTGTCATGGTAAAGGTATCGGACCCCTTATCATATAAATGATTCCCCTTTTCTCTGTAATAATAAAACAGTACCTGTACTTGATCCCAACTAAGATATAATTACCCCTTATTGGGGGCAGAACAGCCCTATTGGGTTTATTTCATGGTTAAATGATTCCCTTTTCTCTGTAATAATAAAACAGTACCTGTACTTGATCCCAACTAAGATATAATTACACTTATTGGGGCAAAACAGCCCTATTGGGTTTATTTAATGGTTAAATGATTCCCTTTTCTCTGTAATAATAAAACAGTACCTGTACTTGATCCCAACTAAGATATAATTACCCCTTATTGCGGGCAGAACAGCCCTATTGGGTTTATTTCATGGTTAAATGATTCCCTTTTCTCTGTAATAATAAAACAGTACCTGTACTTGATCCCAACTAAGATATAATTACCCCTTATTGGGGCAGAACAGCCCTATTGGGTTTATTTAATGGTTAAATGATTCCCTTTTCTCTGTAATAATAAAACAGTACCTGTACTTGATCCCAACTAAGATATAATTACCCCTTATTGGGGCAGAACAGCCCTATTGGGTTTATTTCATGGTTAAATGATTCCCTTTTCTCTGTAATAATAAAACAGTACCTGTACTTGATCCCAACTAAGATATAATTACCCCTTATTGCGGGCAGAACAGCCCTATTGGGTTTATTTAATGGTTAAATGATTCCCTTTTCTCTGTAATAATAAAACAGTACCTGTACTTGATCCCAACTAAGATATAATTACCCCTTATTGCGGGCAGAACAGCCCTATTGGGTTTATTTAATGGTTAAATGATTCCCTTTTCTCTGTAATAATAAAACAGTACCTGTACTTGATCCCAACTAAGATATAATTACCCCTTATTGGGGGCAGAACAGCCCTATTGGGTTTATTTAATGGTTAAATGATTCCCTTTTCTCTGTAATAATAAAACAGTACCTGTACTTGATCCCAACTAAGATATAATTACCCCTTATTGGGGGCAGAACAGCCCTATTGGGTTTATTTAATGGTTAAATGATTCCCTTTTCTCTGTAATAATAATAAAACAGTCCCTGTACTTGATCCTTTACTAGCCTTTCCTTCTCCTTTAGGAATTCAGCGTTACTCGCCCGTACCAGTTATTCAGCAGGGGCTAGTTGAGGCATATTCACATATCTTACAGACACAATAATGGATGAAATGAGCGCACTCACCTTCACTAGTAAGTGGGGGGAGGGATATGCAGCCACCACAGCGTTTGCAATGTCTACGCTGATCCGGTTGAACTGTTGGATCTGTCGCCTCCACACCTCCAAGTGGCCTTTCCCACAGCGCTCCACTCGCACTCCTCCTGCCCACTCGCCATCCAGGTAGAATGAGAATGAGGTGTTATCCCTTTGTCTCCTAAAGGGAATGATACAGAAAGGGTGATGGGTGAGGAGAAGACAACCCATGCTGTCTCCATTTATTCCACACCGCCCTGGTCATTACTTGGTAGGAGCTTCAGACACCGCCTTGCTGAACTGGCAGACAAAGTCGGCAAACTCCTTCCACGTCTCTAAGAACCACACGTGGGTTCCTGTGTGCAGCTGGAAGTCCATCAGAACCTGGAAGTGTATAAGTAGCATTGGAAAGATTGTAAGCTCTACGGGCAGGGACCTCCATCCTCCTGCGTCTTTGACTTTTATCTTATTACAATTGTATCTTTTATTTGTTTGTGCTTATTGTAATACTTTGTATTTATCTATTTTAATACCCCCTGTTTGTATTAATGTATTCTACTGTACAGCGCTGCGTACATAAGTATCACTTTATAAATAAAGATATACATACATACATTGGACAGAGATCAGTGTTAATAAAGCCATCAATTCATGCCTGAAAGAGAAGCCAACACCATAACCCCCTCACCTCCTCCACTTCCACTCTGGTCAAGGTAGGGAGTGTCTCTGGTGATTCTTTCCGTTTGCCCAGCCTCTTCTTCCCATTGCCTGGAACCTCTCCGCCCAAGGGCTCCTTCTGCTTTTTCCTGCTTAATTTTTTACCTCCACTAACAAAAACAAACTAAGAATTAACAATCAATCCTGATTTAGGGGACATATCTGGTATCTCTTCCTAGAACCCACCTAAAATATTTCTCCATCTCCATGATTACCAATGTGGGCACCTTCCAGGACTTACCCGCTGTCACACGGGCCACAAAGTTGTGCAGTGTCTCTCTGCTGCTGCCACCTAGTGGCTCCTGCCGGGATATACCAGAAAACAGAGAAAATGTTTGGTACAGAGAGGAAAGACTTGAGGAAGACGAGGGGTTTGAGGCATTAGATAAGCAGAAGGAAAACAAGGGACAGTTAAATAAGACTCCAACCTTCTTCAAGTTCTGCACCATTGTGACAAACTCTTCTCCGGGAAGAAGGATTAGAACCTCAGCTTCTTCTTGACTAAGACCTTCTTCCTGAGAGAGAGAGGAGGGAATCCAAAGTGTGAGAGTGGCTACTTTAAGTTTAAAGACGCTTTATTACATTATAGTTCTAAACATAAAAGAGAGAAGGACTGGAAGCACTATGGCGTCTCTCACGGAGATGTATAAATATACCGAGAAGGAATGTTCTGGGCACAGAAAAATCAGGGTTGTACAGCTGGAGGCCTGTTGGCTGAATGTGGGCCCCCAAGGGATTTTTATGGACCCCACCTCTGCTCAAGGCTATTACAGACTTCCTTAATGACACCATTATTATAATATAATCCTACCCTCACACACGCCGTGTAAAATATAATGTAAAAAACTCAAGAAAAGTTGAGATGATATGGCAGCTCCCACCCAAAAATGTATATATATATATACACACACACACACATATATATATATATATATATATATATATATATATATATATATATACGCACATACATATGTACCATGAAGGAATGCTTTGGACACACAATGTCTAATACTATACACAGTAAGCAGTCTCGGCCCGTAACACCTGTAAGTACAAACACAATATACAGATGACGGTATAGAGAGATGAGGGACTCACATTGCCGTCGGCGCTGGATCTGCTCCAGGTGATGCTTCGGGGAATTGCCTGGGACTGGATCACGCAGGGAGTCTCCTGGGCCTGCAGAGCGCTCAGCACTTGCCCCCCACATCCATTCTGCAGGATTCCTGGGAACAAACCCAATGACAGGGGTACATAGGGTAACAGGGTGACATACAGGCACAGCCCTAGGTACCCCCAGAATGGTGTTACTGCACCCCAACATTATATAATCACACCCAGTGGCCCCCCAAGTGTCCCACCCCTAACCCTATAAATAATCTATCTGCCCCCCCCCCCGTACCTGGGTCTATGGGGACATTATATATAATCACACCCCTTACTTAATATGTTAGCCCCCCCAAGTGCCCACTGAATGACATTACCCACCCATAGATTCTCCAGAACTAACCCCCCCATACCCCCCAGTCATATTACCCCCCCTAACCCTATAAATAATCTATCTGCCCCCCCGTACCTGGGTCTATGGGGACATTATATATAATCACACCCCTTACTTAATATGTTAGCCCCCCCAAGTGCCCACTGAATGACATTACCCACCCATAGATTCTCCAGAACTACCCCCCACCTCCAACCCCCCAGCCATATTACCCTATAAATAATATATCTGCCCCCCCACCTGGGTCTATGGTGACATTATATAATCACACCCCTTACTTAATAGCCCCCCCAAGTGCCCACTGAATGACATTACCCACCCATAGATTCTGCAGAACTACCCCACCCCCATACCCCCCAGTCATATTACCCTATAAATAATATATCTGCCCCCCCCCCCGTACCTGGGTCTATGAGGACAGTGACAGTTTCCTGTCCCTTCTTCCCTTTCTTTGGCTGAGGGCCCCCCCCAGGGACCCGGGGTTTCCGGAGCTTGGCAGGGGCGGCCCGTCCCCCAATAGTGCGCTGTGGGGGTGCCAATGGCTTGGGGCCCCCCTCTCCCTCACTGTCACTGCTCACAAGCAGCACCTCCCTCCGGGACAGGAAAGGGACGGAGGGTAAATCCTCAGAATCGCTCAGCTCGGAACCAGAACTCATATCGGAACACTGAATGGAGCAGAACCGCCTTCAAACTTGGCGGGAGCGGTGCATGCCGGGAGCGGAAGTGACGCACAAGGTCAACAATGGCGCTGTCCCTGTGCCGGTGTGTGTCCCGGGGGCTCGGTGAGTTATGGGAGCCCTGCTCTCTCCCTCCCACAATCCCACTCTGTACCGGGGGGCAGCGCTGTGTGCTTGGGAGCAGGGGGGGGGGGGGGGTCACTGGGTGGCTGTATCGCAATGGAGCGGCTAGAGGGTATGGGGGGTGGGGTTGGCCACAGGTGTCTGTCTCGGAGCCCCGGGCCCCCCATATAATACTAAACTGTGCGCTTGGGTTTTATAAAGGTTTATCTGTATTATTTGCCGTGTGAGGTTAGAATTGGCCACTAGGGGGACCCTGTGAGATCAGGATTGGTCACTGACTGGAGGGACCCTGTGAGATCAGGATTGGTCACTGGAGGGACCCTGTGAGATCAGGATTGGTCACTGGAGGGGCCCTGTGAGATTAGGATTGGTCACTGACTGGAGGGGCCCTGTGAGATTAGGATTGGTCACTGACTGGAGGGGCCCTGTGAGATTAGGATTGGTCACTGACTGGAGGGGCCCTGTGAGATTAGGATTGGTCACTGACTGGAGGGGCCCTGTGAGATTAGGATTGGTCACTGACTGGAGGGGCCCTGTGAGATTAGGATTGGTCACTGACTGGAGGGGCCCTGTGAGATTAGGATTGGTCACTGACTGGAGGGGCCCTGTGAGATTAGGATTGGTCACTAACTGGAGGGACCCTGTGAGATTAGGATTGGTCACTGACTGGAGGGGCCCTGTGAGATGAGGATTGGTCACTGACTGGAGGGGCCCTGTGAGATTAGGATTGGTCACTGACTGGAGGGGCCCTGTGAGATCAGGATTGGTCACTGGAGGGACCCTGAGAGATCAGGATTGGTCACTGGAGGGGCCCTGTGAGATTAGGATTGGTCACTGACTGGAGGGACCCTGTGAGATCAGGATTGGTCACTGACTGGAGGGACCCTGTGAGATGAGGATTGGTCACTGACTGGAGGGACCCTGTGAGATGAGGATTGGTCACTGACTGGAGGGACCCTGTGAGATGAGGATTGGTCACTGACTGGAAGGACCCTGTGAGATCAGGATTGGTCACTGACTGGAGGGGCCCTTTAAGATTAGTATTGGTCATTTAAGGGACCATGTAGATTAGCAATGGTGGGGGACCAGGGGGCCCTGTAAAATTAGGATTGGTCACTAGAGGGACCCTATGAGATATTAGTCTTATTGTACTTGTGGTATTAGGATTGGAGAGACATTTGTACCCTTTGAAATGAGTATTGGGGGGCACTTGGGATTCTGTAGCAATGGGAGGGTTGTTAGGATTGAGAGACACAGGGGCCCATTGATATAAGTATTATAGGGACTCCGGGGACTGGGGTGTTAGATTAGTAGGGGGTCTTGTGAGATTAGGATTGAATTGGCACTGGGTAACATTAGCATTGGAGAGATATAGGGAACCAGGAGATATTGGGGGACACTGGGGACCCATTGAGATTAGCATTGTAGGGGCATTGGGCCTAACGGACAAGGTTATGCTGTGATTAACATGCAAGGAGATTGCCCTGGTAGTCCAGTCCAAGTCATCAGTGCAGTACCATAGAGGGCTCGTAACTAATTAGTGCCTTATGTTTGGAAGGCCCTGCCAGTGTTGGCTCTATATCGCCCCCTATAGGCATTTACCAGTCACATGGTACAGCAGCCTTATCATTGGAAAGCTCAACACTTACTCCCATACCTATCTTTCAAAATGGTTACGCTGGTGGGTGCAAGTGTCTGACTGATTATTTTTCCCCCCCACTCCTTAGTGGCTCCGCCCCCCGTGGCCTTGCTCCTGGTGAGAGACGCATCCAAGAAAGCCGGGGGCAGCTCCAAGAACAAAGGGGGGAATAGCCCTGGCAGGAGATACGGCTATAAGAAACTAGACGGTAAGCCACCCCCCTGCATGGTGTTGGGCAATCCCTTCCCAACCTACACACTGTTGTGTCACTCTTTCCACAAAATCATAAACTGATACGGAGGAGGATGGAAAATGCAGACTGCAGTGGAAAATAAGACGCCATGTGCAAGCCAACAAGATATAAACACACACCTGTAATTAGCAGTACAAAGATCAGATGGCAGCACGTAATCCTCTCTGCCACCCACCTGTTTAACCCATTCCTGCTACGGCCGCTCCTTGTTTGTATTGATGTTGTGCCTTTGCTTTATTTGCAGGAGACTTTGTCCATGCTGGGAACATCTTAGCCACTCAGCGCGTAATGCGCTGGCACCCGGGGTCCCAGGTCAGTCTTACAACTCTCATAGGGTGGGATTGAACGGGTACCAGATACTTAAACCCCTAATGATTGGTTGCTAGGGGGTTACCGTCCGGGGCAAATGTGCCCCTTTATAGGGGATGAAGTAAGACAAGGGTAGCAAAAGGGGCTTATTGCTTGCACAGCTCTGCATAGGGCAATCCCATAACCTATCTATGGCTGCCATTGTATATTACAGGTAGGAATCGGCCGCAATAAGACCCTGTTTGCACTGGAAGACGGAATAGTCCGTTACACCAAGGAAGTATACGTCCCGCCCCCACGCAGCGAGGAGAGCCGCGATGTCATATGCCAGCTCCCGGCGGGCGCCATCATATACAAAACATTTGTCAATGTCATTCCAGCGCCGCAAGAGAACCGCTTCAAACTTGTAGGGATGATGTGAGAGCCAATCGTGTTGTTTTTGTACATATCTTTATTAAATTAACATGCTTCTTTGCACGTCTAATTACTCCTGATGTTTTACAACAAGGGGATGTTAAAGCAGGTTTTGAACTACTACTCCAACCATGTCTTAGAGTTTCTGGGGGGGCTGCTGGGAAATGTAGTTAAGCAATGAACAGAGTTTTATTTCATAATACATATTAGATCATTGTTCACATGCAATGTATCTAACATATATGTATGTAACATGTTATGCAGATTTCCCTAGCATGGTAGCAGCATCAAATCGAAAATGTTTCCTTTCATTTCTCCAGCATACCAAACTGCTGATTGGCTGCCTGTGTACCTGCATAACGCCCCCCCCTCACTTATATGACACAGTATAACACAATGATGCCCTGCACCACAGGTTCTCCATACTTCCCCACAGGCGCAAGAGTTCAGTTAAGATCAGGGGTCAGCCTGCTCTGCAATCGGCTACTCTTCCTGGCTGTACTCACACTGGAGCAGCAACTCTGGTGTCTCCCTAGAGCTCCATCTTGTCCACTGGGAATCTAGGGGTCAAGGCTGACTGCGCGGCCCTCCTATAAGTCATCCATGTTTTCTCCTGAGCATGTTCTCTACACATCAAGCTGAGAAGGGCTAGCTGGCAGCATAGGTGGAGGCTGATGAATTCTCCCAGATGCATCTATGTAGCAGGGAGGTGGCATCAATGTTGCTTGCTCGTAACTTGGAGGAGACTGAAAGAGAAAGCACAAGCACAGTTAAAGGGGAAGTTAGACAGTAGGATTCTAAGTACTTCAACTTCTTGTTCCACTGCCCTCTACCTTGAAAGGTAATTTATCTTGTTGCTAGGGTCTCACTTATCATAACAACCAGGCACTGGTTAGAATGAGAGTGAAGGATAAACAAGAGAAAGGGATAAATGATTTAAAGGGGTTGAAGGAGCAGTGATTCTCCTTCAGGGTAGTATGGCGGTACTGTCATGTATGAATTTGGGCCTGGGGGGGTGGGAGGGAGTATAACTAGAGAACCCCCTATGGGTATTTGCACAGGGAGGCAGAATTGGATTACTCTAGGGAATGTTCAGGTGGTGGCTTGGGGCCCATAGTTTCGTGCATGATGAGGCAGGCCAACTTCACATTAGGGGATTCATGCTGACAGTGCAGCTCAGGGCCAAAAGCACTATAAATCTACCCCTACGTGGGGTGATCCAAAGTGTTCTGTTACCTAAGCAACTTCCTGCCCAAAACAAATGGGGGGGCAATTCAGAGAGTGCTTTGTCTCTAGCCTGCCAAGCTGTGCCATTGCCCATGGAACGGGGGGGGGGGGAGGCTTATATGTCCCTA